>NW_020897717.1:9939594-10052459 GCF_003984885.1 Neopelma chrysocephalum
TTTCCTTTCCTTTCCTTTCCTTTCCTTTCCTTTCCTTTCCTTTCCTTCGCTTTTCCTTCGCTTTTCCTTTCCTTTCCATCCTGTTTCTCTTTCCCCCTCTCTCTCATTCTCTGTTGTTTTTCTTTTTCCAAATCAGTAACTAGCAAAATAAATGATAAAATAGAAGTGGGTATTAACAAATGGAATGAGCTGCTGACAAAACATACATAACAGTTGTGGTGTAAACACCCTGCTCAAAAGAACAGATTTTCCATAATATCTGTCAGTTTGCAAGAAGGGAAAAAAATGCTTCACAGAGCAGTATAAATAAATAACAGTGTGATGTGTAACTAATATTTTCTAATTTTCATAGGAGCCACCATCTTGGCAATATTGTGTTGCTTAGGAACTAACAAAAACATGTCTTTTTTTGTTTTGTTTTTAATGGTTCCTTTGTGCCCTGATATTTTTCCAAGTTGGCAGCTGTAAGGAAAAACAATGTGATTTGGTTAGATTCAGCCCCTCTCTCTCTCAAGTCTGGAACAGAACAGATAAGAACTTGTGTGTCAGAATACAAAGTTTACTCAGCACGAGTTGAAAGCTTTTGATGTTTGCTATCCATTCTGGCCCGGCATCTTTGAAGTTCAGTTACTCATACTATAGCCCCATCAGTAAGAAATAGCCATTTTCCCTATGTTAGTTAAAACACTTGACAGATAGACGCAGTCGTAGCGAAAGCAGCAGGGTATTGTTTTCAGAGCTGATCTAGGCATTTTTATTTCTGTTCACATGAAAGAATGAAAAACATTCAACCAAATATAAGGAAGAAAATGGAAAGAAAATTCTACAGTGTAATTGGGCATCCAGTTCCTGGAATGGTTTTCTATATGTTGGTCATCATTTAAACATGGTACACAATTTAGTAATTCTAACAACTCTGAAATACTTGACTGAATCTTCTTCATATTCCCCTCTTTGAAGTTAGATATAGGTTTCATTTGTTAAAAAGAATCAAACTTCTTAAATGTCTTAACCAACATCAACAAGCAACTCTTCTGACACAGAAAATATGTTTCCATTCCCATTTTTTCTCTCGATCAAGAGGTCAAATTCACAGCTGCCGTACATCAGCAGAGTGCCTTTCCAGTTGGGGCACCTCTACTGATTTACACCAGCAAAGAATGGGCTCAGGAAGGATTAGATGAAGGAAATTGCCCCCAGTAACCCATCACAGAGCGGGAAGTGGAGCCCAGCCCTGTAACCCTGTCATGTTCTTTAACTACAAATTCATAATTAAAGCAGGAAAAGCAGTATGGTTTGTGGTGTATCTCTTATCAGGGTCTTTTGAACTATGCAGTGAATTATTTAATTGGCATGGATAAATTCCTTTCTCTTGAACAAAATCCAGTCACAGTGTTAAATATTATGGATGTCAAATATTAAAATGATTTTCCTGTGCTACTGGTAGTGTTCTTTGAAGGAACAGGGCCTTTGTTCTAGGAAATAAAGCCATACAATCAGTATACAACTAGTGAAGTCTCACATTCTCTACCTTTTACTGAGTAAACCTTAGAGAACAAAGCAGAAATTCTCCTCTTTCATCCTTCATGGCTTCTCAAGGAGACCAATGTTTGTGACTTTTTTGAGGCTATTCTAAAGGGTCAGTTAGTTTACATTCAGTACCCAAGCAAAAACTATACAGACAGAAGGAATACCACCACCTTTAATTGGAAATCTGCAGTCTCAACAAATTGTAACAAATCCAACTTCTATTTTTATTGTAAATATGCCCTGAGTTAGCTGTTGGGAAGATGAAAGGTTGACATAAAGGATACAGTTGAGTTACAAAGAAAAATGCTGCACAATGGAGAGATTTTTTTTCCTTCTGTGAGACCCTGTCAAGTAACCACTGAGGATTTTTTTATTAGCATCTGCGTATTTAGTGTATGGTATTGAAATTCTTTCTTTTCTCTCTTCTCCCTCTTTTGTTGCCTTCTTAGCTCTATTTCAAGCTTTGCCTCTTACTACCAATATGTTGACCTTTCCCATTAGAAGGATATGTAATCTGGAAGACAGGTACTAATTCTTAACCATGATAGAAGAGATTGCAGACACAGATTGACACATGCCCACTCCATCCATTAAAGGAAGAAGCTGAAAGATGTCATGCACTGCCCCAGGGATAGATGTATTTTGCCTTACCGAAATATGTAGAATCTGTTTAAAATGTGTTTGAAAGAATTTGTCTAGTCCTGAGTTCCTCTTACACTGTCTGACCTGGAATGTGCTTGAAACATACCCTTTTTTACCTTGGAGCTAGTAGAAATAACAGGAAGAAAAGTTTCTACTAGAACTCAGGAATTGTGATTGTTGCTGTTTCTACAGTTAAAGGAGAGATATTAACATGTCTTCTCAGCAAAGTACTAGGTTATTGTCAAGTCTCCTTTTCCTTTAAGAAAGAATGGAAAACACAGAAAAGAGGGCTAACACACGTGTAGTGGACTACGCTACTGATTTTATGACCTCAAATCTTTCTATAGGACGACATTGGCATCCCTCCTGCCAGATACAGAATTTGCGCTACATGATCAAAAATGCAGATATTACTCATTTCAAAACAGGCAAAAGGGAGATAAAGTTAGGAAAGAAACAAGGAATGAAAAAGTGGTTGTCCTTGACGGGTTGCCAAAGTCTGTTGTCCTCTGGCTAGCCATGGGAAGAGGTGAGGAAATGGATGTCTGTGCAGATACTTCTTCAATTGGTTTACAATTCTCATTTGAGGACATTTGAGGCCCATTGAACTCCCTTTTCTCCAGAGGCTTGATGCAGGTGGGTTTACCACTCAGGGAGAGCAGGGGATTTCCTTGTGAGAGATCCTTGTAAGACAGGACAGATATACACATAGATACAAAAATACTTCTTTAGCAACAGGTTAATTAAGAATCAGCAATGTGTTTAAATGCAACAGGGCAGTAGTTTTGCTGGCAATCGATCTACCTGTGCGCACACATGTTCTATGCCCTTATCAGAGTGAGAAGAGGTAGCTCATGGGATGCTGGGCTTTTTTTTCTTTTTTACTCCCTGGAGAATAATACCCATCTCCCAGGGTAATACTAATAACAAACTTTTCCTCCTATACAAATGCTGAAAGATGGTTCTTGCGATATAGTCCAGCCAGGGAAAATCAGAATAGCATCACAAAGCTGATTTACTGCAATCTTTGTTTTTATCCCATAGATCTGGTCTGTAAAATGAACCTTTGCCCAACAGAGGATGTAATTTTTATGTTGAGAACACCATGTAGTCCTAGAAAAATAAACTGCTGGGAGTTCTTATTTCACGTGCGACATGACTTTTATGTTGCTTGAACAGTGGAAAGAAATATTAGAATTTATTCAATATAATTGTGAATGAGATCTGTGGACTTTAATTCCCATATCTGTGCAAACTCTGAAATTAACCGTGAAGTCTCATTGTGTTTTTAATAATCCACTTCACTGCGATATACTTGCAGGCACTGTACAGCACTGATGCTACTGTTTTTCCACATCTATCTGCAGTGAAAGTATCTGTGTTTGGACTGTAGAATAGGAAGCTATGAGATAAATCCACATTTGTCTCTCTATTCAGAGCTATACAGCAACTGCTGCTGGTGGCTTGCTGCAATGAGGCTTGCGAGCACGTTGTTTTGTTTGAGGACATGCAGAGCTCATTGCGTGAGAGCAGCTATCATTTCTGATTCAGACTTAACCATGGCATTTGTGATTCGAAGGTAATATGCTGTATAGTGTTCTTTTATTTCCCAGATTCTCTTTCCAAAGAGAGGAAACTCGTAGGCTGATGTTTTGACAGTAAAGCAAATGTCGATTGCTCTTTTATAAATTCTGACAAGCTACTGTACGTAACATTTATTTAGTGCTATGTGTGTGTTGCCAGCAACACTAGCTAAATTTCTTCAGCAAAAATAAAAGGGTTCAATCAATCATATGATCTGGGCAACCTGTATTTATATCTCCAGCGTGTCATAACCTAGTGTTGCTTGTCATTTCTTAACTGATCTACAAATATTACAAAAGCAATTTTCTGTCAGACTAAGGCTTGATCACAGTTGACCTCAAACGCCTAAGCATACTCACTGGAGAACCTCCAAAGCTCCACTAATATTTACGGGTCTTGTTCCCTCTCTGCTCTACTCATCAGTATCAAAGAAAACCTACCTGACATTTTCTGTTTAGGTTTTGTCCGCATTTATACACCTTCACACACCTTCACATTACTTACGTTGTGCCAGTTTCTAAATGTGCTAGAGAAAAAAATAATTATACCCTTCTGTCTTCAGCTGGGCAGTGTATGAGCTTAGAGAGACACCCACTTTTCTTATGTTGCTCTCGCTCTCATTCCCTCTCCTCTCTTTTACTAGTTAGGTCTTTGTTATTAGAAAATGTATCTTTTTTTTGTTGTTTGGAAAGTGTACAATGAAAACAGAATGCCAGCTGCATCTTTGCTGAAAGAGCAGCCTTAGTTAGCACAGTAGCTTCGGAGCACACTGGGAAACTGTTGATGCTGCAACCTCTATGACTGTGAGAATATTGCTCTGTGAGTTGTTTTTTATCAGGAACTCATAGCTGTTGGCTGGGTGTCTGTGGATTTTTCTGGATTCAAATTTATCCTCCCCCTGCTTTTCTTCCCAATACCAGATTTATCTTTGAAATGTACTCACAGATGGTATAAATCATTTCTAAATGTCCTCTGTACAGTACAGTTTCTTAGGAATTCCTCTTCTCTTGTTTTGTAAATGTCTTTTTTCTTTGGCATATTGAAGTGACCTTGGTGTGTCTTACAACACTCAGTATCGGGAGGCTTTATAAAACTCATATCTCAGAAGTGTCTGACATTACATTACAAGAGGATCTGTAAACCTCCGTGAGATGACGAATGTCTTTTTTAAACAACAGACCAAGACTTCATTTAAATTAGTAACATGGAGATTAGAGAAGCTCTCACAGGCTGTGCTGCAGCCATGCCAGGACTCTAGGAATATCAGTCACATGAAAGCTGTTAAGTTTGAGATGGAAATAAATCAAGGAGCCTGTAAAAACTGTCAGCAGGTCAGGGAAGTTTATGAACTCTTGCTGTATCTAATCGTAAATCATAAGAATAAGCTAAAACTGAGAAGAAAAATGTCCTCTTTTGTAATCTAATGCTGTCTGTTAAGGCAATAAAACTCAAATGAAATGCATGCATTGCAATTTTTAGTTGATACTTTACATTATTACCAAAGTGAAGGAAGAGCTTCAAAGTTATAAAAGTGAGACAAATGAGAGGTGGACTTGTAGTGGTCGGTGTTTCTAGGCCTGCATCTCCTCTACCTTCCAGAAACAAGAGCACTCATCCAACAAAACACTTAGTGTATGTAACTGCAGACACTCAGGCAGACTTAATAATGACAATGGCACAGATTCACATGCTCAAAATTACATGGAACCAAGCTCTTCACAGGACTGGAGCTTAAAAGATGGGTGCAGTAATCAGCATCGCAATACTGTGCAGCAGGTAAAGGATCAGATCAGGCATGTCTGTGTGAGCTTCAGTCTAATGAGTGAAGTAAAAAGCAGACACGTGTGTGTTTGACCACTGTGAGCAAGAATGCAAATAATTTCTGGAGGAGACCAGCCATTTAACTTGCCAATTTCTTGCTATTGTCACTTTCAAAACCCTTATGATCAGCTTGCTTGTTTTTAAAGTTCTCTAGCTCTAGGAACCAGAACTACTCTCATAGGGCAGAACTGACTTCGTTAAGTTTTAGCCCCTTTGTGCCTTAAACTTACTGTCTTTCCATTTGTGCCACTCACTGTTTAGAGCCCCATTGACTTCAATAATACCTTGAAGAAGCGAGGGTTTATTTGTGGGGGTTGGGTTGCAGGGTGAGAACCAGAGACAGGAAACCTCTCTTGCCTGGCATACTGTTGAAAAGCACTATGAATGTTTCCAACACCGATATCGTTATGCTGGTGACCCATCTCAGAGTATGGCAAGTGCTCACAGTACTTTACAATGGTATGCCAGACAAGGAAGATTTTACAATCTGAGGCCCTGACTTTGCAGCTGATCCTCACTGACAAATCCCTTACCCTGCCTGGAATACCACTGCAGTCAGTAGGACTAGTTGAGGAGTAAAATCCTATTCAGGATGAATAAAGGAATTGGGAGAAAAAGCCTAATACTACATGAAAAATGCCTGAAAGAGGGAGAAGAAACATCTCATCTTGTATTTAGCAGAATACAGAAAAGTTTGAGATTAGGTTTTCTTTCTCTGCTTCTTAGCAGGACTGTGTACACAAGCCTTGGAATCATCTGGACTGTGTTTGCTGCTAAGAAATTTGTAAAGGTTATGTGTATGCAATTATAGAATATGTACACAGATTTTACACCTGAGTGTACAAACCGAGGGTGACAGAAGTCAGCGTGAAAACATACTGCTGAGGGAAATACATCAGTGATAAGGAAATCTGGACAAGCTTGTAAAATAAGTACAGATCGAACATTATACTACTGTAAAAATATTATGGTTGTTAAGGCCTGATACAAAGTGAAGTTGAGTCACACCTGTTTAGAGAAGAGCATTGTGAATGTCCTGTAGAAACAGAGCAAAAATCTTTTACTTGCTCCAAAAATACTGTGTGTAGTTTTTCTTCAGAATGCAACAGTCTCTCTTGCTGCAGTTTTCATGAGACAGACAGTGAACTCTGCGTTCATAAAGCCAGGGAGGGAGCTGCTCCATCTGAGCAAGCCCATAAACAGCAACTGACTACTCCTTACATTTTTAAGAGGCAGGTGTTTTTAAAGCAAAGTCCTATCTTCATGGATTTCGAACAAAAGCACTGAATAAGTTCTTCTGACCTCAGATAATATAGCAAGATCTTTATGATATGGCTTAGTGTACTTGCTTGATAAAGAAAGCTAAAGGTGGTGGTGGAGGCAGAATGCTCTGCAACAAGGAGAACCTGGAAAGCAAGGCTAGACTTTAAAGCCAATAATAGGTATTGTAGGTCTTTCTGAATCAGGAGGATGTTTTGTTAGTCAAGGTGCCTAATTTCAGAGGATGGTGTGTTCTTAAGACCAAAGAAATTTCAGGTTCTTATGGTAGTTACTGAATTTTCATCACCCCAAAGGTCTCCCAGTCCAGATTCTCTAAGAGTGGACAAACTCAGCAATGAACTGGAAGGTGGACATACCACAGGTCGCAGCCATATGTTTTGTGCCAGATACAAAGCCCTGGAGCAAAGGTTAGCACCATAAGAGCCTCTGGAACTCATGAAAAAATCCTCGATTTGCATAAGATATTAAAGAACTAGTTTGGTTCTATGTGTGGAAGTTGAAGGAATAAAAGAAAACTCAATATTCAGCCTTCATGTGGTATCGAGGTGAGGAAAATTTCCTTCTGAGAGGGAATTGCACCTATTCCAAGTAAAACACATGTACTTTTGATATTTCTGATCACAGAAGTAACAGTTCCCCATGTGGTCTGTCCCTGATGTTGTTACCCGGTGTGTTCTGAGCCAAGCAGTCTGACCTCGAGAGAAGCTAAAGTGTTACCTCCCACTCTGCGTGAGAGAAGGGTAGCAGGCTGCTTGATCTCGGGATAGAGAAAATTTGGTATGGTGTCTTCCCTGGGTCTGTAAGAGAACACCTTTGTGGAGCAATGAGCCTTTTGCACAGCAGTGTGACTCGCAGGTTAAATGGGGCTCCTCTGACAATCATTCACAGATCACAGAGATGATAAAGGCAGGAAAATGGATAGAAGAAAGGGCTAGGGTAGGCTTCCTAAAAACTTTCACCCAGGTTCCTTTTTTGCCAATGCACAGGGGCTTCCATTTACCTCCCCCTATGCTTGTGCTGACCTCCTTGTCTCACTGAGCGCTCAGCCTGCTGTTTGTCCTCTCTGCTTTAAAACCAGTGAGGGGCCTGATTAACCTCGTGTGTGAATTGTATGGTGACGACTAATTACTTGTACTTCCTTCTGTAGCACTGAAAAACATGTTTTATACTTGCCCTCCAGACACAGACAGGACATCAGGATTGGGAAAAGGCTATAAACCAGCTCTTCATTAGTTTCTCTTAATTGTTACTGGGACAGGACCTTATGGCTTCACTTCCTCTGAGAGGGGGTTACTGAGACAGAATAAAATGCAGGTGCCCAGGTGCCCATGACATAGTTTTCCCCTGCAACCAACCTAAATAGCTTTCAAGAGTTGAGATCAGAGACATCAGCTTTTGTAATGTCAGCATCCTTATTAAACGTTTAGCAATCTGAATTCAGCTGCAGTAATGCCTCTAGCTTTTTTGTTCAATGGACACAAATCCTTTAACAGACTTGTAATGATATTAAAGATGAATGAAGAACATACAATATTTAATTCCTTGTCTGTGATCTTTAGTGTAGAGCAGTTTGATGTGAGTGTTTGCTTATTACACTGAAAGTGAAGGTTTAGTAAATAAGAAGGAAAACTCAATGGGTGTGATGGCAGAGAGAGCAGGGATGAGAAATTTGTGACAACCAGTGAAGAAGTCTGGAAGGTTGTGGCTGAAGTATAACTCTTATGTCCTAGAACCAGAGGCAACGAGAGAGTAAATTGGCAATGGGGGATTTCCTAACGTTGCTATGATCAGAAGGATAAGGAAAAAGGTTATTACATAAATCAAGAGCTTTACTAAAAGATCAGTCAAATGCAGACTCAAGGGACTAGCCCTGGCAGCAAACATCTTTACATTGTTAGGTCACCTCATTGAACTGGGTCAGAAGCAAGAATTTTATTAACTGAAGACTGTTGAGAAGCAGGTGTGGAAGAGATTAATGGTTTGGAGCTCAGCTGGCTGAGAATGGCCAGACACAGAAAGAGGCAAAAATTAACTCCAGACCATTGACCAGGGGTGATGTCAGTGTGCAGCGCGGCTGGGAGACCTATCAGGCATGCCAGGGAGTGAATGGATAGGAAGTGTAATGGAAGTGTAAGCAGCTAACTTTGGTGGTGAGAACTAATCTCAGTGTGTCCTGACACACTTACTCACACTGCCACTGTGTTGGGTAAGTAAAAGGGAACAGAGAGATCACTTCCAGTGTGAAAAGTGGTTATCTATTGCATGTTCTCAGGAAACAGGGCACAAATCAACACTATTTCTTACTTTCAGGAGTTTAAAGGAAAGAAGAGTTTTGTGTTGGTACAGTCTTCTGATTATATAAACCTGCATGCGGTGGGTTGCTCTGGGTTATGTGAGACTAGAGGCAGTGAAGGATGCTGCAAGCAAAGGCAAATAAATACATATGGGAAGAACTAGCTCATAATTAAATGGTCTGGTATCACTTCCCATGCCTGTGTGAATCCCCTCTTTCCTCACCTGTGCTTGGGGCTATCTCTAGGTTGTGGCAGAACACTTCCTACCGGTCAGGAACTGCCCTTTGGCCACATGGGATTTTTGAGAACACATTCATGACAAAAGCCAAAGATACAATTTCTTTAACCACATACTTTTTGTTCCTAAATACACAACGTAAATGCACCCACTTGTGTATGTTTTGAGCCAAGAAAGGAAAACATTTTTGACCTACATAAAGTCAAAAGGAACCTGCTCCTCAGTGGTGTTTACTCTTCAGATAAGGCAGTGGAGATGATATGAAAGAGTGAAAAGAACTGCTTAATGAGAACAAATGAAAGGATTCAACTTACCTTCCTTAGGAAGGAGACAAATAGCAGGAAAACATGTAGGAAAAAAACCCCTATAAATTGTAGTCATCCTTGCAACAGGATGTTGCTGAGAGAATTAATTCAGTGTGATTAAAGATTAGAATAGGTTCTTATTTGGCTAATGAATTTCCTAAAAATTATACAATAACTAAAGGCAAAGATTTAAGATGAAATATGCTGTGTCTGACCTGAGATCTGCTGAACACTGATCAGCTATTAGAGATTCATTGATTCAAGCTAGTGGAAGCAGATGAGCTCCTGATCTAATCCTGTGTGGTAGACAGGGTACATCTCCACCTCCTATTCTCTAGTTTGAAACACTGTGATCATTCCCGTTTCTTTGAAATACTTTCACGCATTAACAGTATTACTTATTGCTGATTGTTTCTTCTCTCTTAATCCAGTTTAAAACTGAAACCACTTTGCCTTTTGTCTAGAAATATTTTCTTTTTTTTTAATACAATTTTCCACCTACTTTTTAAAGGGCAAATCAGTCTAATGTTAAGTTCTTTTAACAATGGAAAATATTTGGGTTTCAGTGTCCAAAGGTGTCTTCTGTTGACTTTGATGACTCAAATATACTAAAACTTCAGTACGTTACACTTAAGAAAGGTACATTTTGTTTATTGAGGAATGTAACCTTTGTATTTTTGGGGGAAATTGATTTTTTTCCCGCAGCAGTTCTGCTGAAAAATCTTTCTCATCTTTACAATATAATTCATTATTTATTAGTTATCAATAAAAAAATATATTCAGATTAGCTGTCAGATGACAACTGAATTTTATTTTTTTTTGCCTGTTATAGTAGCTTCTCAGAAGAGTTGGATAGGTACATGGTAGAAAGGCCACTAATTGGGATAAAAGGGAGAAGTGTTAGCAGCCATTATGCTTCAGGGCATAATCTGATTACCAGCTGTAGTCAGAAGAGATCACTGTCTCTAGTATTTAACAGGACTAAATTTGTCACATTTTGATGAGGAGGTGAAGAGGAAGGGTATGTCTTTGACTGATCCAAGTATTGCAAACAACATTGCTAGCAAAATAGTTTTTTGATCTGAACTGAATGTGCATACGTTGTACATTAGCTACCTGCCAGCTAACCAATTCTACAACTTTGTTCAAATACACATTTTCTGAGAGTGATGTGAAAAGACAATGTTTAAAGTGAGCTCAGGCAGTGAAGCAGCCTAAGCATAAGAAACCAAGCAGCTTGTTGCTGTTGGTGAAACCAGTGGAAGGTCACTTTTTTGGAAGGTTTTGGAAATGTGAACAATATAGAATTTCTGCTTCATGATATTTACTGAAAGGATGTTGTTTCAGACAGAAGCTAACTTTCTTCACAGCTGTGAATTTTCTTCACAGCAAATTGCAGGCTGCTTCCCTCTTCAGTTGGTAGAAGAGATTTTTCTTCTGGAGAACATCTCCAGGGAAATGTAAGTGGGGAAGCTTATTATTTAATTTTATGTGTGAATTGGATTAGTTTTTCTTGTAACCGATAGGAACAGTATTATCCCACTAATTTAAAAGGGTACCACAGGAAAACCTTAACATTATTAATATTGAGATTAAAGTTCTTCATCCTATTTTTTCTCTGAATCAACTTCAACATTTTTCTTTAGTTTGGTTCTCCTTGGGAAGGGTGAAAATGAGAAGCAGTTAGAGGCCTTGTCCACTTCTTGAGCTGAACCTGAACTCCTTTTCAGTTTCAAAGGAGAGTGGATTAACATTTGTGTAACTCATTGCCATGACAGTGTTACAATTTATAGTGGCAAGTGAGAAATACCGACAGGAAAACCCCAGAAAAGGAAAACATTTTGCTCCCAGTGTTGGGGTGATGGGGTGGGTTTGAAGGCTGGGGTGAATGAGTGAATTACCAGTGTGGCTTAGCACTGACATGAGTGCACTCCCAGGTTTCTGGTTTGGTTTGTCATGCTGGACAGTGGCTTCACATTGTTCCACATCAGCTTCAGGGCCCAGGCAAGGGAGGATGATGAAGTGGGGGTTGCTAAAGTTTTGGGGAATATGCAGCTGCTGAGGAAGGTACTTAAATTTCAGCCTTGAAGCCTGAAAGGAAGGGGAAAGACACGAGGAAAATGGGTGAGATACGCAGCTTGACTGGGCTGTGTATGCCATGGGGAACAGAAACCTGTGTGTAATTCAAATTATGGTTACAGGCGGACAAGCATGTGTAAACAGTAATCCAGTATAAGGTATAAAACACCAGGGAAAGAAGAAGACTGGACAGATTACAGAATGGAATTAGAGAGTGCAAAAAAAGTGATAAGGAAAGCAAATGCTGAGATGAAAGGAAGATTGTATAGGAGGATAAGAGAGATAATGAGAAATGTTTCCAGGGTGTAAAGGCCATGAGGTCAGTGAAGGAGAACATAAGGCCTCTAAGACATTGCAAAGGTAATTTATAGTCAGAAAACATTTCTAAATGTAATGTATGCTGTGGCTTCATACTCACAAAAGGAGGACAGGGGACAGATGCCACAGACGAACATAAATTTCCCCAGAGAGGAATAAGAAATATGGAGAAGGGGGAAGGTGTCAGCCTGACACAGAACTGCCTTGTGACCTTCGAAGACTGGCAAACAGTGTCAGGATGGGATATTAATTGAGAAAAATAATGTCTTATCATTGTGCCAGCTGAACTGAAGAGAGCTGAAAGCAAAACCAGTCTTTCATTTTCGGCCACTACTAACATGTCTGAGTGGCTTCTGTGCGGCATCCTGTGGCCTCACAGGAACCAATTTGTCTGTAAAGTGAAC
Source organism: Neopelma chrysocephalum (assembly GCF_003984885.1). NCBI lineage: Eukaryota > Metazoa > Chordata > Aves > Passeriformes > Pipridae > Neopelma > Neopelma chrysocephalum. Next base: position 9,952,091 of record NW_020897717.1, read on the forward strand.
TTTATTTTTGCCAAATGTGGGTGAAAAGACTATAAAATGCTTCTGAAGTCACAGCTAGGTTTAAGTTACTCAGTTTTTATATGTCGTTTTCCTGCAGTTCTGAAATAAGGGAAATACTTAACTGTTGTGGGGAATATGTTTAAGGTAATGATGACTTCCCATGGTACGAATAACCACCAGGGCTCCAAGCCAAGATGTTTTTACTCATTGAGAAATAATTGTGACTCTATCAGTGTTTATAGGAAACTTTCTCATGATAGGAAAGTAAGAAATACACCTCTAAGCTTTAGTCAAATTACCCTTAAAATATTGCATTCTGGTATTTACCTTCTACACATCTTCCTGGGTATTCATAGAACAGATCTTTTCTTGAAAAAGCCTGGGGCTTGACTCTTAGCTGGTACAAGTCAGTATTGCTACAATGAATGAAAAATGGAGTTTGATGCAATATTCTAAGTATGTTTATGTGTCATTTTGCTGTTCCTAAGGCCCTTATAAAATCTCCCTATGGTTTCTAGAGCTGTTTTCTCAGTCTAGACTTATGAGGTCAAATTCTGTTTTTATTCTCTGAAGTCCTTTCTCTAATATTGTCTGACAATTTTTAATGAAGAATTTATCTGAAAATGAAGAATCTCTAAGGATGGGAGTTACTGGATCTGCCTCCTGCACCAGGTGTTCTCTCCATTCCTTGCATAAGACAGGGAGTGTCTTGGGAATAGGATACAGCTGTGCTTTGTTCTGCTCAGTTGTGAGCTGGTATGACGATACTCACTCCAGCAGCACAACACAAAATGCAAGGGAGTTGAGAGAGCCACAGATGGCTCTTCCTTTTACCTGGGGCCATACAGACGAATGAAAAATCCAATCTAGAGTTGATGAGGTAACAGGAAATTTTTCATGTTCTTCACTGCGAGTAGGTTGAGCCTGTACCACCAGATCATATAGCCCTTGCTTTGGTGAGTGTTTCTTCCCATGATTATTCCTGTTTGCTCCTGTGGGGGTAACGTGTGAGCCAGTGTGTGCTCACTCATGTGAACAAGGGTGATGAGCTCTGTCCCATAAATGGTTGTGTGATTAATCATTCCTGTAGTGAGGGAACATCTAAGCCAATTGCCTCAGTTGAATGTAGCTCGCAACATCCATTCTCAAATTCAGTTACCGCTTATTTGACACAGCATTTAAATTAGAAGCACATTTTCTTGGAGACCTCTATGGGCATAACCAGTCCCAGAGTACTGAGAACACTGACAATCTCCTTTTAAAGCCCTGCTCACTGGTGATGTGAGCAAAAAGCACAACTGTTAGCTTTGCACTGCTTAATATTAGAATGTGTGAGGCCTGGGTAGATTACAGATTGGCCAATCTATCCCAGGATATCAGGTGGTGTCAGGTTGTGGGATGAGGTACTGGAACCTGCTTGTGTCATATGGTGAAATTATTAGTAAAAACTTTTTTGTTTTTTTCACCTACCACTATCCAAACGATTGTCTGTCATGGCTTGGACTTAGGACAGCCCAGGGACTCTTCCCAGTGATATTTTTGGATGCAGTCGCACTGTTTTAGAGACGGAGAGTTAAATGGCATAGATGTGATCTGTCTCATGCCAGTTGTCCTCAGTGCCTGAGAATGATCAGAGGTGTTTTTCATTACTAGTGGAGGCAAAGTTTTATCTGTCAGTGAACAGCATCGCACAACTTTAAGAGGATGGTACAGAAGACCTGACTTTTATTTCATTCCAGACTTGCACTAGTGTCACTATTAGTAAATTCATGTTTGTTCTGCTACAAAAGAAAGAGAATGTGGCTGTGAAGATAGGTTTCCATAGAAAACATTCTGCAGTCTAGTGGTCAAAGCATGAACATCCCCTTGGATAGACATCCACAAGAAGGGAGAAGTCTGTATCAGTTCTGAGGTGTCTGACTGTTTGCTATGGCAAGTGGTACATCTGGAGATGTCCCATTGCAAACAGAATGTTTTGTAGTCTGTGTTACTTATGTAAACACGAGAACGAGATGCCGTTGAATTTTGCAGTCATTGGAAGGCCTTGAACCTGCTTTTTCACTGCCTGCTGCTCCAAAACTCTGTGATCTCAAATTTTAGCTAAGGCTTATCTCATTGCTGCTGTGACAGGAGCCTTAGAAGCCTGAAAAATCCCAATTTGAATCTTAGGGATGTGGGGCTTCCCAACATGGCCTGCTAGGGCTGGCAGAGAACTGGGAACACAGCACCCTGGAAATGATGATTGAGCTGAGCTGCAGAACTTGAGCTTCCGGGAGTCACTCAGCTTTGAAGTGTTTAATTAATTCTTATATAATTTTATTTTTACAGAAATTAGATGTTTCCTGTGGAGTGGAAGTTCCAAGTTTACAGCTAAAAAGATTCTAACTAAAAGTTGAGCAGAAAACAAAAGGATAACAACCAAATTATGCTTGCTCCTAGTTGGCATACTAAGCAAGTCACTCAGCAGAGGACACCAAAGAAGAAAACAGTGAACACTAGATAGTGCTTGATTAAAAAAACCTTGCTGTGAACATTTATGGGTGGGCGGGGGGTGTCTGTTAATGCAACAGAGGAAGCAGACATAGATGGGCTTCCTGACCCATGTCTATCTTAAAATTTCCTATGTAATCTCCATAGACATCTCCTTCAGTGCAAATGTACTTTGGCCAGTAGCCTTGAGGTTTATTAACACCATGGAAAGTAATTATTGCCTTGTCCACACTCCCCATGGCGGTTATTGTTTAAGTATTTCCCTTATCCTGGATTGCAGGAAAAGAATCCACTTCATAAATCTACTGACAAACGGTTATACTGCAGCAGCTCGGGAAGTGCAATATTCTCTCTGTGCTAATTTCAGTAAAACAGCACGTTTTTGTAAATGAGCTAATCCACAGAAAGTGACAGAATGTTACATTGCAGAGGCCTGGCTGAGCTAATGGTACAAAATGAAAGAATGTTTTCACTGCCTGTCCTCTGAGTTCAGTTGGCATAATAAAATGCTGTTTTCCCCAGTAGAATATATGCCCTTTTACTTTGCTTCTCTCTCATAATAAATGACTGGCCTGGAATTAAATGGGTTGTTCCTGAACACGGGTTGTTAGTGATGGAAAAGACCTGTTAGATCACACTGGCCATCTCTTTGCCAGTACAATGCTCCTTACCTTGCATTTTGTAATGCTCTTTCTAATTTAGATTTAAAAGTCTCAAGAAGCCAGCCTGCCAGTGCTCTCCTTACAGGTCTTTTGCTCAGCTTCAGAGTGTGAACTTGTAAGCAAAGACAGTCAGGTTACAGACGCTTAATGAAGTAGCCCACTGTAATTATGAGGAAAAACACATTAACCTGCCCCAGTAGCAAAATACAGCATGTAAACTTAAATTACAGCTGATGTAATTACGAAGAATCCTTCTCAATACCACATGTTAACATGGTTTATTCCTTGACCAGGTTGAAATAAGAACTTTTAAATAATCTGCTCAGATAACTGAGAATCAGGGTAACAGTTCTGCTCACAGTAGCTGGAAAATTTCCTCTTGCTGTTGGTCTTCCTCATGTCATCTTACAGCTTCCACCTATATCTCTGTGAAGAATAGGTAATAATTTCCATTCCTGTGGGGTTAATATGTCCAGAGACTGCAAAAACATCCATGGCATTGTTTCCCTTCCTAGAAGGTCCAAGTTCCCTGCTTTGCAGAGTTGTGGCAGCTCAGAAGTTGTCTCTACGTGTCCTCACTGGCAGTTTTTTACCTGGCTGTAGGGCCTTGATTCAGGTCTGAGAAAGGATGACACAGGCTTGACTGTGGCTTACACCCTCTTAAATCAGTGTTTAACACAGGTTTAAACCATATAATGAATAATAAAGGCAGAAACTGACTTTCATCTAGGAATGTATGTCTTTTAATTGAATGCCTCATTCTGTGTCATGAAATGTGCCTCAATGTACACTGTCAGACTCTCGGGTCTAGAGTAGCCCATTGTGTCTGGTTAGGATGAAAATTCAGAGGAATTTAGTACAGAAAGCAAATACGGGGATTAAATCTCCATGAAGTAGGTGTGATTAAGAGCATGTCTGGATTATAACTAAGCCTGAGGTAGAAATGGAAATGGCTCAAACACAACCCCCCAAAGATGGAAATCTTTGATAGTGAATCTCCAATAGGGCCGGTTCATGGAAAGCCACTATTAGGTAGTGCTGGCAAAGAGCACACCAGTCAATATTTCATACTCTCCAGCAGATCTGTGTCTGGCTGCAGCTGAAGTACTGAGACACTGCAGTTCTTCCGGAAGGCAACAAACAGCCAGTCAGGGCTGCAAGGCTCCTGAAAACAGAGCCCTGTCATTAAAATCTGTGTAGAAGTTTCTACACTTCGGTGTTCCTACAGTTTTCTTTTTTCCCCCCTTGTCATTAATCTCATGTAACTTTGGAGTGACTCCAAAGAAAATGATGGAAATGTCTCTAGATGAAACTGCTGTAAATGAGAATGAAACCTGGTCTCTATTTGGTTCTAGAAGGTTCTTTGTTTTCTGACATAACTTTAATTGTAAAACAGCATATTGTGTCCAAGCTTAATGGGACTTTGTAGTAATTTTTAAGGGTTTAATTATAACTATGTGCATCACAAGCTAGCTGTCTTCAGAAAACTGGCTTTGAAAAAGATTACATGTTTAGATGCCTTTTCAATAAGGCAACTGAGGATTTTGTCAGTTGTGGTTCAGTAGTAGAGTTGCCACCAATATATCTTGGACTTCATGTTTTTGTATGTTAGACCCTTAAAAAACTTTTCTGCCTCTTAAAAAAGTCCCTTGACTTGAGGCGACAAGTGTTTTAATCAGAATGAAATGAGTGGCTGCTATTCTCATCTGTAAAGGACTGCACCATGTCATTAGTTTGACCTTTAGTTTTACGCAGACATGTCAGATAACCAGTATTGCAAAAGCTTTATTTTCTTTTTTTCATCATTGAGTCTTGGTGTGTTCATTCGAAGATCCCTGAACCCAACATGGTAAATATAGAAATAAGTGGCTTGATAAACTCTGATTTTAAAACTACAGCAAATTAAAGAAAAAGCTCAAACACCCTGTAAACCTTAAAGTGAGATGACTACTGCAGTAATTGAATGGATTTAGTATCCATTGGGGAAGTTTCTTTCCTTAAATTAAACTTAGTGTAACCTTAGTTTTCCTGTGTTTAGAAGAGCTCTGTGGTGATGAAGTTTGTGAATTGTGGCAAAGCAGTGACGAGCACATAGGAATGCCACCCTCTGCTGGGATTCAGGATCTGTGTTTTCTTCATGAAAAGTCTTAGCTGTTTCCTATAGTGAACTTGTTAACCCTGAGTGTGTTTTATTACCCATGGTACAAGAGAACTCGTGTCTGATTGGGCTCTTTTAAAGATCAGAAAATTGTAAACTAAGTTTCTTATTCCTACAGAAAAGAATTTATTTAGCATTAGGTTATCAGTAAAGTCAAAGGAACATGCTAAGGACCATCAAGGGCTTTTAACTTGTGCTGTCTTGCGTACTAGTTTCATGGTAGTCTTACTGGAATCACTGTTTTGTTTGGGACACCATGGTGATAGATCTAGCTTTCATTTCTCTGATCCATGTATTTTGCCATACATTTGTCAAATTGACACAGCCTGGCCTGACAGGTGTGCCTGATATAAAGGTGGTTTCTCATATATTTTATATTGCTGATTAGAAATTGGAATATTCTTACCCTCACTTGCAACCTGACCACTGAAAAAAAAAATCAGTCACATCATTTGTGACTGCAGCAAGTTCGTGAATCCACTGATAATTGTGAAAGAAGTTGCCCCAGGCAACTACTAGTGGAATGACTGACAGCAGTTTGGGGTTTTGGCATTGTGGAGAGCTGTTACTGCAGACTCATTTCACATATATTAAAGGTTTGGGGGATAAAGAAGACCCTTCACAATTATTTTCTTAACCTTTTATTTCCTTCAAAAATCTGTATATCATTCTATTCCTTTTTCTGTTGTTTCTGGAGGAAGTGACAGGGACATCTCAAACGTGCTCTTCATTTTGTGTAGCGAGGTTTCCATCAATTCATCCAGTAGTGGTGATGCTGTTGGAACTGGAGTGCTCTAGCATATTCTCTAGTGTTCACTTACACTCTAGTGTACCTGAAGGACCCTTAACCCCACAACTTGTTCACTTTTGTCAGTTATATATCAGCTAGTCTAATAAAAGCTATTAGCTCTTCCTACAAACTCTCATTTATCTAGATATTATTATCAGTTGTGGCAGCTTGTATGGCAGTAGCACATGAGAGCAGTAGAGTGTTTCTGCCATAAATACGATGGTTAAAGAGGAAAGAGAGGCATCACAGGTAAAGTACATCCTTTAAGGACACCAGCAGAGCTGAAAGTTGAACTTACGTCCGCTGAATCTTCATCCATGGCCAAGCCAAAGGTACACGCCGCTTTCCAGGAACATATAGAGATTAGCAAGCTCTGTTGTTGAGTAAACAGGAAATTCACTCTCAAATGCAGAATGTGTAAGGGATCAAAAACATCTATAGATAAGTTCCCTTCTCACAGGTTTTTGTTTGTTCTTCTGTAAAGTTGAAATGTTTTGTTCATACGTATTTCAGCCAGCAAAAAGCAATTGTAGAATTTGAAGTGACATTTTAATTTTGAAATCTTGTTTTCAAAAGGATTAATCACCTCCAAAATTAAATAGATTGTTATTTCAGATTGAGACTGATCAAATACTTCTAGTCAGCCAAATAGATACTTGTTTTGTTTTAGCAATCACGATGGGCCTCACAATACTTTGCTCCTGTGTCTTTTTCTGCTCTCTGCTCCTGTATTATTCTGACCAGTTCATATTGCTTATATCATTCCTTTACACAGTTCAGGCAGATCCTTGTAGCAGGAATTGGTAGTGAGATGGAAATCTGAGGGTGTCATCAAACTGGATTGAAATGGCTCTCTAATGGTGTGTATGAAATAGGTGGGTGTATTCAGTTCAATTTCTGAACGTGCCCACACTACAAACTGTTTGGTTTTGTGTTTCCCACCCTGTGCAGGCCAGCAGCAGTCATGGTCTTCAGACCCAGAGCTAAGGAGGATGATGAGGCTTCTCTGTGTTTTCTTTACACCAAGCTTTCAGGCCTGTATGATCACGAGTGTCGTGGTTCGGGGAAGTGTTAAACACTGTTTCATTAGCAGGGAGCAGTATTTCACACTGTGTGTGTTGAACCAGTTTCAGGGGCAAATAAAGCTGGACTGTAATACTGGACTCCAGGCTGTGCAAATGAGAGCTGTGAGGAAAGAGGCACTAGACTCAATTCAGAAACTGCGTGGAAGTCAAGGATCCTCTTGAGCCAGATACCTTGTTCACAGCTATTCCTTGTTTCTACCTCCTACCAGAGGTAGATACTCTCCCACTAGGGCACTGCAAGGTGCACCTTAGTATTTTTCCATTCTCTCCTGGAAGCAGAGGGGACAGCAGCAGACACTTAAGTACTGAAATGCTCTTTATGTGGGTGCCTGTCTTGCAAGGAACTGTGGGTTATTTGAAATCTACTAGATGTCATGAATGATTCCATGTAGTATTAAGTCTCTGAAGCACTTGTAGCAAGAATGAACATGTTTTTGAGGACATAAATCACATCTGCAACTTTGCTGGATAGCAAGAGAAATCAACCTTTCCAATGATGCCTGGGCATTTTGCTAGACTGGTCTGGTTCACATCTGTGAATTCAGATCCCCTCTGCTGCCATGTCATGTGTGAATTCCACAGCAGACACTTATATCTTGCAAGCTTAGCACCTTTGACTTGGTGGCAATACTTTGCATAAGCCTTTAGAGTTTGGTATCTTCATACTGTACGCTCAGTAAGCCCTAATATTTGTAAGGAGGATGTGAAAGACAAATCAAATTAATTTCAAGTAACAAGAAGTCAAAAAACGTGTCTTCCCTTATTTTCTTTCCTGTTTGCCTAAGGATTATTTATTGTGTTTGCCTTGATTCCAGCCACTTAATTTTTCCAAACAGATGCAGCTGATTGATTAATGGCATTTCATGTTTAAAGTCAAAAGTGTCAGCAAGACTCTCGCACGCCTGTGTCATTCTCTCCTAGAACAATAGCTTCGGCTGAGAAGCAGGGACTTGTGCCAAGTATTCTTGAGGATAGGAGGTCACGTGCCACTTTTCTGCTAGGAGACAGATATATATAAGGACAAGGGGAGGCAGGAGTTTGGGGGCTTGGAGGGCTAACTCTGTTCTAATAATAGGTGGATCACATGGTTGCTAAGTCACCTACAACAAGGCTTAGTTTGTGGAGGTGAATCAAAGTGTCGGGAATTAAGGACATTTCTTTGACTATCCTATGACACACAAAAATAGGCCAAGGGAAATACATATGTGATGAAGAAAGCATCGACTGTCTAGGCCAAAACTTGTCAGGGGAACAGTGGGACTTCATTTCTCTCACCTGCTTTTGTGATTACTCTTCTCTTATTTTTTAATAATCCTACATGTGAAAATAGCATACAGGTGATCCAGGTTCTCACCTAATAGATAATATTATGTATTTGCGTATAGTAGGGTAGAGACCAGGGACTTAGCTGTTGGAAACAGCTATAGCTTGACTGATGCCAATTACCCCAGTCAGGATCAGTCCTATCTGCTTAGCCTGGTGTGGGAACTGGGTGAAGAGTTGCAAATGGAGAATTACGTACTCATGCACCACATTGGAAACCTATTGCGTATTCTAGTGTCAGTAATAGAAAGCATCTATATTTATGGATCAAAATGAAACTGGCATAGGCTCCCCTTTGACAGCTGTTTCAAATATAGGGCTCATCATGTTGTAATTCTTTCCCAGTGTACGCTTAGAAACATGTAAAACACCAAGAAGCCTGAGACCCTATTGTTCTCTTCTGCGCATTCTGAGCATTCTGTGTAAATATATCTCGGATCTTGAAGGCCAGATTCCTAGATACTGAAGTCAGAGACCAAGCTTTGTTTTTTATTGTCAATGGCATTAATCAACAAGTGGGGAGTCCCTTTTGTTTCCCTGACCTTCCGTATATTCTCCCAGCTTCATACGCTAGAGTTCAGAGGAAACTTCCTCTGAAACTATAAGCCACTAGAGGCCTCCTGAATACTTGAATTGATTTTGCTTCCAGGAAGACAGTCTCCTAAAAAGTACATCAGGCTTATAGAAGAAAATGATTCCCAGTTTGCCAAGCCAGGCTGACACACAGTGTGGTGAGGGTGAGCAGAAGATAGCACAGCTGAAATAAAGAACAGAAATGCACTTGAAATTCAGCTCTTAAAATAAAACCCATGTAATATTGAGTCACGGTGAATTACTCATTTCTATTTAGCCTTTATCTGTTGCAACCTGATTAGAGAGAGAAACTACATTCCTTTATTCAGGCATGAGGCCAATATTCATATTAGTCATTTTTGGCCAAAATAAATTTTACAAACTTTGGTCAAAATGCTTAATCCAATAATGCAAATGTAGGGACTCTTTAAATAAACCACCCCATAGCGATCTCTCTGTTTATTTTTCGTTTACATCCTCACACCTTCTTTCTCTCTTCCTGTAGCTCTTTTTTGCTGTTGCACCAGCCTCATTTGTGTTTACCTCTTTTGCATAAGCATCCATTGCAAAACCCCCATGGATATCAGAGCTACTTCGATGACACAGTTGATGCTTCGTCTCTGAGCTATGCCAGGTTTGCCCATTGATCCAGGAGCATGTTCCTGTTCATTAATGCAAGGTCACCCCTAATTCCCTCCTTCTGCTCTTTACCTCTCAGCCCTCAGGGGGGCAGATACTTGGAGGAGAAACCCGTTTGCTTTCTGTGTCAGGAAGCTGGTTGGTAGCTTGCTGCTAATTACTTTGGCTACAATAATTCTTAACCCGATTACAGTGATACAAATTAAAGCACTCTTGGCGAAGGGCAGCTAAATCCACGTCAGACACCAGAGCCTTGGTTTATTTAGGGACATCTCATTTCTTCTGATCTTGTTACCCAGTTTTCCATCTTCTTTGGGTAATCCTGAGTAAATCTTTCTGCGGTGGAAATCAGCACCATACACATAGGCCCAGATTATTAGAAAGACCTTTGAAATTGTCTCATGAGGTTCATCCTGCAACCCTTTGGAAAAGTCAGGTCCTCCCATCCCAAAGGATGAAGAACAACTAATGATTTTGAGAGGTCCCAATTGTGCATTTTTACAGGGCCTAATTTTCAGAGATGTTACCTGCACCCCATCCTTAAAATCATCCTCTGCAATGTGTTTCAGTGTTGGACCACCAAAACAACTCGCTCTTGCTAAAAATAGAGGTCTATATACTTGTACAGTCTTTGGCCTTTGCTTATGCAAATTGGACAGTTGTCAGATAACCTTGTTCCCAGTACCTTGTGTGCAAAAACATTGTTTTCCTTTCTGGACTCATTGAAAAATGTGGTCTTTTTAAAGAAATGTGTGTTGGGATGTGGAAAAAATTATTTCCTTGATAAACTGGCACCATCTTCTATAGACAAGCAGCTTCTTTCTGCATCCATTTTCTTTGCTGTGGTGGGGACACTTTTTGTTCAGTTTGTTAATGAGACCATGCTGGGAGGTAGGAAGTTGGACTCCTCTCTCTCATATGTTGAGCTGGGTCAGTGAAGCTGAATTTCAGAACTCTTATGGTCAGGTGCTATAAACTATGAAGTACTTCTGCTAAAATAGTGTTTCCAGTATCCTGTGAATAACATACTGATCACTGAATTAGTTCCTTAGTGAGAAGGAAAGAAACAAGATTAAAGAGAAACCTGGGAATAGATTTAGTTCTATTTTACTTCTTTTACTCTGGCATTTATCAAGCTGAACTCCCTACAAGTCAGAACTATATAAATATTGAGTAAAGACTGCAGGATTTAACAGTCAGTTCATGTCACATAATCATTAGCCTCTGGCACCGTCTTATTCATTTGTAAAGCCACTAACATGAATGTATTGTACCAGATAACAATATTGCCTGGTATTTTATTTAGCGGGTCTATTCTGTTGTAGCTTTTTTTCAGAACACCTCAGCTGTACAGTATGCAAAAACCAGAATATACATTTTCTTTACAGTAAGGTACTATGCTACAGTACAGTTGATCTCAGTTTGCTTAGGCATGATATAACCTTCCCTGTTCTAGTTTCACATATCTTCTGTGAAATTAAACACTGCTGTTCACACGGTATTACATAAACATAAGAATATTTTACAAGGTGGCTTGAAAAGGCCATGTAGTGTGGTGTAACCTTATACTTAGTTTTTTCCAATGAATTTAATACAGTTCTGGACATATTTCATTGATTTATGTGCATTTTTGGGTAGAATGCACTGTATAGCTAAGAAGGCATTGAATGCATTCAGTGAACTGGGACTTTCAAGTAAAATAAAGCTCTCTCCAAATTAGGCTGAACTTGGCATGACAGGAAGGTATCCACTGCCTTGCTGAGAGCCTGTGCTTACATCTTACATGTGTCTGGGTTAGCCCTTTGTAAACTTCCTGACTCATTTTCCACAGATTTGTGTTTCTAGGTGTTAGGAGTAGAACTGAAAAGTTGAGACCAAAATCTGTAAACTGTGTTTGAAGAATTGTATATTTAAGCCCATATGTAGTGTGTTCAAAGAAAAAAACCCACTAACTCCTGTATTTTTGTGCAGCTGCTGTGCTCTCTGAAACAGAGCTTCAGACACCTCTGGGAACAGGTGACTTCTGCTTGCATATGTAGACATGGGCTTCAAGTTTCTAATTTTAGATGTTTGAGATATTTGACTCAGCACCCCATTTACTCTGCACCAGAGCTCTCAGGACATATTCCTGTGGGCATTTGTACCCAGCCTTGGTGTGGTTGCGTTCACCTCTTCCCTCTGGTGGTTCTGCCTGGCTCGTGGCTCTAGGCTCTCCTGCGATTTACAGATGCTGGTTCTGATGATGTCAGGGATTTCTTGTGACCTTGTGAAAGCCAGCAGGCTCCTGGGCAGGCCAGGATCCATCTCCCAAAGGAAAGTTGTGAGAGGTCAGATATTCCACTCCTGTCTCGCTGAGCTCATCCATCCAACTTCTTCTTTCCTTTTTTTTTCCCCCTCCTGTCCCTTTTTGTTTGGTTTGACCTTGGTCACTGATGACAAGGCTGCTTTTCCTGCCAAACCAATCAATAAGCTAAACAGAGAGAAGATGAGTATTTAGAATATGGGAAGCCAAACTCAAACACAGATAGGTTATCAGCCTAGCCCAGAGCAGACTTCTAAGCAAATATTTCATTAACAAATTTTTCATGGCAACTTGCATGTTAAAAGAAAAAAAAAAGCAACAACAGGAGAGGGAACAGTAAAGGGGATAAAGTGAAAGAACTGGGCTGGAGCCATAGGGCTTAGGCTGTTGCATTGCTGTCTTTGGTTACCAGTACTTTCCACAACACACTGCTTCTCCCTAGAGAAATGGTAAGCAGGAAGGGTGAAGACCTTGCACAAATGGAGCTTTGAAAGCCTGCTCTGTGCCGCTGCACACTGTGCTTTCCTCTCAGACAGTGAAAGGCTCAGGGTGGGTGTGTAACCATACCATATGTTTATGGTGGAGCAACATTCTGGGCACAGGCTAAAATTTATAACTGTTTAATCCTTGGACCTCTGGCAAGGGTTGTATACATTTTCTGTTAACAAACAGGAGCCTGAGCCAGTTTATCAATAAGTTCCTGGTTAGCTTAGTGACCTGTAGAAAATATATTTGTAATATTGCAAAACCTTGTGAAAACATATCCACAGACCTCACTTCAGTGCCTCTCTCACCTCTTCCATGTGAGACTGAGTTTTTTTTTTTTAATGTATTATTGCCCTTCATGTAAAACAATAAACACAAATTAATGCATCTTGTGCAGACCGGGATATTTTGCAGCATTCTTAGCATAGGTTAAGAAACCCTCTCTTTCATATGTCACAGGAATGATGAACAGAGACTTAACCATTTTTTTGTCTTGACAGCTATTTTGAAAGGTTGACTGAAGGGCAGGAAAGTTGCTAAATAACTTCACAAATATTGTAGAGGAGAAAAATATAGGTCACTAAGCAATAAACTCCCTACATCCTTCTGGCTAAGGAAGAGACTGTGAATATCCATCCACCTTTTACTAAATTGAGACCAAAATTCAAATCCAACATAAAGCATTACAGCTTTAAGTACTGAAAATATTTATTATTTTTATACCAGTAATCCAATAGCATAATCTCAAGAACATCAGTGCTCCAGGAATGTCTAGAAACACAATGGATTTGCCTTTATTCCTTTATCCAGATGTTTCTATAAAATACTCTGGATACTAGGAATCTGTAGGGGAATTAAAGATTTATTTTTAATACTTGAAAAACTTGAATTTCTAATAACTATGATCCTTTAAAATGTTTTAACTCTGGATGTAACATGCTTTGACTCTTTGATGAGCTTACCTTATATCTTTTAGCTTGCTTTCCAAATAATGGACAACTATTTCTCACAGGCAGCTGCAAGATAGTCACAGGACACAGACACTTTAGTGATATCTGTGAATATGAGAATTAAACTAAGTGTTGGCTTTCATTCAGAAATTTATCCTTATTCAGCAAAACTGATTAGATTTTGTCTGTGTAGTTATACCTGAGCTAGGGAAGGAATCACCAGCATATCAAATAAATCTATTTAACCATCTATTTAGCCATCCCTGCTTATTGAGGACTATTGCAGGGTGGAAAGTCTTCCTATATTATGTTACAGTCTGTAATGTTGTAATTTTATCTCATTTCTGAAATAAGATTAAACCTCTTTTTTTTTTTTTTTTGGTTACAGATACAACACTATGAATATAATTCCTGAGCCTTGTCTGCAATAGTCATGTAGCTTCCAGATAGGAAATGAACACCAGGACCCTTTTCAGGATCCGTGTAGTAGATGTTGAAACAATGTAATTTCTGCTGTTTATAAAGCATTATGGATTTAATGACTTGTTTAATAATAAGACAGGTGTAATAATCATGCAGCATTTTATAGGCAGACATCTCTAAAGATAAAACATTCCAAATAGCAGATAAGAAACTGATTCTCTGAGGAAATCCAATGTAGAAACTTCACTGTATGTCAATATCCAGTTTCATTTTGGAGTTTTCTATCATTTGTCTGCACCTAAAAATCTTGGACAAAAGTAGATCACTAGCTAGTATGTTATGTAACTGTTGTAAAATACTTCTAGATTTCTAAATTTGGTGATAAAGAGATATTTTTAATGTAAACATAATGAAGTAGGAAATAAAATCTTCATCACAATTTCTTCAGCTTATGAATTTAGTTTATGAATTTAGTTTATGAATTTGTGAATCTAACATCAGTTTGGGTCAATCAGTTTTCTTTTTAATGGCAATATAGAAATTTAATAGATATGACCTAGAAATGGGATAAAAAAAATTAATCAAAAGAGATAAGTGAAAAAATCCCAATAAATGCTGGCTGTCAGTTTAAAAGTAGTGTTCTGGCCAAAGCCATGGACTTGGTGAAGGAATTGCTGACTGAAGCACTTTGATTTCCTAAAACACAGATTAGTGGCTCACAATAGCTTCTTTTGGCCTTAAAATCTGTCAATACATCAATTAGGCAGGTCATTGGCAAATGAAGAACAATTTAGTAAGGATTGTGGGTGGGAGGGAGCTGGGAGAAGAAAAGAGTGTAGAGAAATTGGTTGTAAAAACACAGACACTGACAAGAGGACATGGGGCACATGATACCATTTTGGTGATCCAGTTCCTGCTACCTCAGTTTTCCTCGATGATTTTGGAAGCTTTTGTGCATGTCTGTTCCTCTCTTCTGAAAATCCTGATAAAAGGCCTACCTTAAAGTCATGGCATGTGGATGAACCAGATCTGAGCAAGACAGGAATTCCCTTTGTTTGCAGATCCTCCTGAGCAGTGTTGGTGACTAGGCTGTGTCTGTGGCTTTTTGATCTGAGGTGTTTCTGGTCAAGAGAGGCATTTTATTTGTTGCATTAAATACTTTTTCATTATGGAAGGGAGATGCCTCACTTTCATCTGCAACTGCAAAGATGAACACTATCCTACAGATTTAAGGTTTGACACCATTAGTTCCTTATCACAATCAAGCAATTGCTCACCACTTCAGCACATGGTGCTATTGCTTACCTTGACCTTTTAAAGGCAACCTTCTACCACGATGCAGTCTTAAGACATGTCTGTAAGGACCAGAGGCAGAGATGTCAGTAGGGGCATGCCTACACCTCTGCATTGCCACCTCCCCTACTCCTGGGGCAAATCAGAAAGAGGAGGGCAACCAGCTGTAGCAAAAGCTGCTCTCTGCAGCAAGACACCAGGCTTCTCACAGTTTTCAGGGTGGAGGCAACCAAAGGCAGACAACTAAATCTTTTCTCTTTTTTGTCAGCCTACAAGAAGACTATACGGCAAATACCCAGCTGATGTGTTGAGAGTGCCTCCTGAATTCACTTCAGAGTGCTTCTGTTCAAAATGCAGTAAATCATCAAATTCAAGTCTGCCCACAGACCACACAGTGAATTAAGAATGCTCTGCATGTAATACTGACTTGATCTCATCTTACACATACCCCAAAGCAATAGCAAGGGGAAAATGCTGTGAAGCATTTTTTCCTTTGTTAGTGCCCTCAGGGCTCAATCTGAACTTTGTAAGAGACAAAAAAGAATAGCTAGGAAAAATGGTGAATTTCTGCATGTCATAAGGACTGGAGGAGCTTATGCTGTCATCTCTTTCTGCTGTGAGGGGGTGCACAGATGTGACAGTGAGTAGGGCTTTTCTAGCCACACTCAAGTCAAACATGACCCATATTGCATCTCTTTCAGCAACCATCTTCCACAGGAGGCAGGAAGATACCATCTCAGTTGAAGATTTTTTTTTTAATGCACTTCTTAGGCTGTTAATAAGATTCTGCTGCTTTTTTTAATTTTCCTTTTTTTTTTCTTTTACCCAGAATTGTTTATTTTGTATTATCTATTTCATTATTCATAGGTACTCTCTGCTGAATTGTCTCTCCCTGTACACAGCTGAATGGAGAATGAAGGCTTTGGGTCAGGGACCATGTTCCCTCTTGCATTTAGGTACAAGTGGCTCTCTATGTTTGGAGTTCCTAGAAAAGGGCTACTATAAACCACATCAATAAAAACAATCTTTGGGAATAGCTGCAGCATGATATTTCACATGGAAACTCTATGAAAGAAAGGGTAGGTTGCTTTCAGAAAATTATTCCTTATGAAAATCTGTATTACTTGGTAGTACACTACACTATGAATCTGAATGAAAGCTTCTGCAAATTGTTATCTGTCTGTATGAGAGTGTTTCAAGATATTACCACAAAGGACAGGACTAGGTCTCAGAATTCAAAGCATCAGAATTTATTCGAAACCTGAAAATTTGGTTTCTCAAATTTTTCTACTTTACACAGATTTTTCTGTGGCTCAGAAGAAAATAAGGCTGGGAAGAGGGAAAGGAAATAGTGCTGAAAATTCAATTGATACTGTGCCATCTACCATAAGAAATAGTATATAAATGTGTATATATGGTAAAAAACTTTAGGGCTCTTGCAAAGATGTATGTATGTGATGAACTTGTGTTCTGAGCCATTTCACTGAACTCACAGTAAATCAAAAGGTCTGTGTTATCTGTACAGGAGGAGGGCCTTAACTGCAACACGTTTACAAGAGTTAGGATATTGATACTCCTTGTACTCTATTTGCCAATCTATAAAACATGTAATATTCTTATATTAAGTTTTGTGGTTTAACCCCAGCTGACAACTAAGTACCACTCAGCTGCTCATTCACTGGCTCCTCCCCCACTGTGGTGGGGAGAAGAATCAGGAAAAAAATTAAAACCCGTGGGTTGAGATAAGAACAGTTTAATCGTTGAAACAAAGTAAAATACAATAATACTAATACTACTATTGATAATAACAGCAACAATAATAATAGTAATGGAAAGAGAGTGAGAAACAAAACTCAAGAGAAACAAGTGTTCTATGATACAATAGCTCACCACCCACTGACTGATGCCCAATCTGCCCCAGAGCAGCGGCCACGTGGTGTTCTGTGATATGGAATATGCATTTGGCCAGTTCAGGTCAGCTGTCCTGTCCATGTTCCTTCCCACCCTCTTGTGAACCTCCTCACTGGCATAGCATGGGAAACTGAGAAGTCCCTGGCTTCAGGTAAGCACTGCTCAACAACCACCAAACCATCCGTGTGTTATCAACATTATTCTCATACTAAATCCAAAACACAGCACTGTACCAGCTACTAAGAGGAAAACTAACTCTATCACAGCTGAAACCAGGACATAAGTTCATCTTGTTAAGGATTATATGAATGAATGCTAATGAGAGTGGGTCTGCGGTGTTTGTGCTGACTCAGCAGCGCAAAGAGCACAAACCATGGCTTTCTCTTCTGTCCCCTCTTTGGGTAAGAAAGCAAGATAATCCAGCCCTATCCACTGCAAAATTTACTTCTATTGACACATTGTTATTCTGGGTGCTGACAGGAGCATACAGTAGAAACTGTGCTCCCTTATTCCCTGTTTCTGAGCTTACCCTTGCTGTGGGGTGCAGTAGGTGGGCAGCTCACACTCTCCTCTGAGACCAGAGTTGGTGTCCAGGCACAGCCTTGTTGTGGGGCGGTTGTGAAAGACAGCTTTGGCCTCAGAAACATTGTGATAGCCAGGGCTGTGGTTTGTACATGTAAGCAGTGTTTACTAAGAGAAAATTATATCTAAAAAGAAAAATGGTCTGTATTATACTGAAAAATACTTTATAAAGATTAAATTATTTTCAAGAGAGCTAATCCATCTAATCACACACATCTATCCTGCAGGAACTGCAGGCAGTGGGTGCCACTTGTTCATGACAGGCCCTCATGGGAGGCTCTAAGTTTTCATAGCACTGCTGGGTGCTGGGTATTGTATGTGGAGGCTAGAGGAGATGAGAGGAACATCACCTACAGAGACACCCTGGGTGAACTGCTGTGTGTGGAAGTCCATGCCTGCTGCCTTGTTCAGCAGTTCTCAGCTTACATAATCAAAACAGCTGCTTTCAATGCGAGCGAGTGGAGATAAAAATGTAGATTTATAATCACATCCTTTTGTTTATTTTCTGCTCTAGATGTCTGGACATCACTGCTGAAAATGATGCAGACCCAAAGACATTTTGAAATGTCTTTTACGTGATGTCCCGTTTCAGCTCAGAGAATAGGTGATCTAAAATACAGGACAGATTATAAACTTGCTTTTCCTCCACTTCGGTGGTGCAAACAAGGCACTGAGCTAATTATCTCCTTGATAGACTATTACCCCAATGTGGTTAGCTGATATATCACCCACTTGCCCACCTCCTCACATGTGGAGGGAGTATCAGTACAGCAGTATCAGAAAGGTCAATGCAGAGATACACTCCAGTCTGGTGATCCTCCTCTGGCTGAAGACGCCCTTAGCCCTCAAGATGCTTCCACTTCCAGTTTGCTCTCTGTTGATGCTAAGCATGGGAAAGGCATGAAATTGGCTGAGAGCTTGGTGTACCCGGGGTGACTTGGCCACAATGGTGTTGCATGTGGTAAGTTTTTCATTTGAGCTTGCAGAGCTCAAAAATTTCAGTATGAGTTTCAGAAGTCTGTGGGAGGAGACAAATGAAAAGTAATGGAGAGGACAAGAACATTGATGAGAAACTGAAAATGTGCAAAACTGAAATTAATATATACCCAAGGGCAATCCGATATGCAGGCTTGAAAGAAATACATTCACACTATGATGAACAAGCCCACCCTCAATTAATCAAGTGTAAAAAAGAGTCATATGTGAGCTATTAAACATCAAGTACAGAGGAAGACCAGAAAGATTACAATGTGAAGTTCAGAAAGTAATAAAAATTATAAGAAAAGCAAAGGTAGAGAATGAAAAAAAAGATTGCACAGGAAGTTGTGAAAAATGATGACTTTTCTCAAGTACACAAGAAAAAGGAGGCCTCAGAAAGAGACAGAAGAACCTTTAAGACACGGCAGAGAAAAATTATTGAAAAGAAAAGTAGGTATTGCTTAAAATATTCAATGCATTTCTTGCTCTCATGCTCTGAAAAGAAGGTAATGGTGGCAGACACAGGTGTCAGAAACAAGCATAAATTTCCCTAGGGAGGAAAAAGAAACACTGAAGGAAATCAGGAGCATGCCAGAACAGGTTATTAAGAAATTAGAATATCTGAAGACTTGCAAAATAACTTTTTCAGATGGGAAGCAGTCTGCTTTCAGAAGAAAACATCAAGAAATGTAGGATAACCTCAGGCAGGCACATTTAAGACCCTTTCTGTAGGAGAATGCGTGGCTAGGGCAATAGCTGACAGGCTATAAATTTTAGGCTTCCTTGAATCATGAGGGCTCTGTGGACTTTGTGGGAAGGTTCTGGTGGCATAATGTTTGTGATCTTGCTGTGGACTGCATCAGAAGTGTTCATATGCAAAAAAAAAAAAGAAGTGGCATGTAATGTGGGAGTTTAGCTTCTTAAAGCAGTATTTCCGTTCTGGGGATTATGGACTCTGTAACAAACTGGACTTCAATTATTTGGCAGGATCCTTAGTCCTGCAGCCTTCTGGTGAAGCAGCCTGCAGTTCAATAGCAGATTTGTTTAAATTAAATTTATATAAAAGTTTACTTAATTAAGTACCTAAATGAATAAAACAATTAGTATTATTTATTTTGATGCTGAAATCAATTTAATTGATGCTATTTTCCTGACGTTCACTCCCTACTTGGTTCAGTGCTGTAACGACAATGCAGAACTGCATTGTAGGAGTTGCCATGGGGAAGCTGAAGTCTTTGGCAGTTGGGTAGGGGACAGTTGGAGCTTTTGGCACCTGGGAAGGCATGGGAGGCAGTTTGGGATTGTGGAGTAAATGCATTGGCTGGATGCTTCTGCTTAAATGATCATCAGTGGAATCATTAATAATGTTGGAATTTAAATTGTCAATTTTTGTTTCAGCATTAACACATTATTGAGGGGAACAGGGCTGTCCACAACTCTCAAAGATAAGAGTTTCAAGGTATCTGCCATGTCAGATAACTATTGGTTTATGGTCCATTAATGTGTTCAAGGTTATCTTCACAAGCATGGGGGTCGGCAAGATAGAATATAATTTTTGTTTCAGAAACACAGTTGTGCAATAAGGGAGAGATGCTTTGGCGTATTCCACAGTACCAATATCACATGCTACAGGAAATTCAGCTAGTACTTCAAAAATATGTCTAGGGAAGATCTGGAAAATTGCATGTCTATGAATTTGATTGATTTTAGCAGTTGGAAGAGAATAAAATCATAAATCAGGGTCTAAAAGAAGGGAAAAAACCCAAGACACTCCTGATATTACTGCTGGTACCGTCTGTAGGTGCATAAAAGAGATCATCTACTGAAATTTTTAAGGGAAGTCACGAAAGACTGAAGGAGGAAAGGCTTGGATACAACTCATCTGATCCTCAAGAAACATTTTTGATCTGATATCACACAGAAGATTGCTTCTTAGGTCTGTAGGCATGATTTGATATGAGTTATATCAGTGGATAAAGAACTGTTGTGGATATTAAAGAGGGCACTTGCAAATGGACGGAATCTAGGTGGATTAGGTAGCATAAGAAAGAGGTATAGTGAGATGGGGGGAAGAAGAGGAAATGACCAGCATTGATGTTCTAATCAGTAAGGAAGAAGGAGTCAGGATGTTACAGGGATTGTTCACAAGCCTTTAAAAATGTTGCGTGAAGAAATTTCTTGGGAAATTCAAATGCCACGATAGCCTCTTCTTCCTCCAGACCATTTCCCCTCCCTGGTGTTATCAAAAATGGGCTGAGAAACATTGTTGCTGGAAGGAGCAAAGTTGGAGAGGGCTCAAAACAGGCAGGAAGTGATAAGACCTACTTCTCCACACTGGAGAAAACCAGAGCATCAGCTGGACTGCTGGCAACTGCAAGACAGCAGTTTGAGTGGTTGTGGTAAAGATATCAACTCCGAGATATGTGAAAGTTCATCCATATTTGTATATCTAAAAAAACCTCACTATAAACATTTCATATATATTTTCTTTGTGTTTTCTCACTTTTTAAATTTGTTTCAAATGTGCTTCAGGATGGCCTTTAAAGAACACAGTAGTGATTCTATGACAAAAAGCGTTCAGTACTTCAATATTTATCATTTTTATTACAGTAATGCTACAGATGGTATACACTATTTTTGTATGATTACTGGCCAGAATTAGAAAATTGAACTAATATGAAAAGAAATAAACTGAAGTTTCTGATTTTGCTGGCAGTTGCAAGCAATGTGTATCTAGGCTCTCCATATTTTTGGGTCTCAGGAATTCTTACTCAGGGAGTGCCATCCCCTTAGCAAAACATCAGCTGTCACCTCTGCACGCTGACAGCTCTGGCTATCGTCTTCAAGACGGGCACATAAGAATGCTAAGATAACGTCCCTGTGTATTCAGAAGTAGGACAGTGAAGTAATCTGATCTGTGACAGATTCAGTGTCAAATGTTCTGAGCCTGGACAAGTTCATTATGGGTCTTGGAGCGTGTTGGAGCTCTGTGAGTGTCGGAAGAATGACTCACTTCAATTAAGATTGCATACACAGTGTCTGGAAGTTTGAGTCTAAAAAAAGTCTCATATGTTGCTTTATGGTGACTGTTCCCTTGGTTTCTGAGATGGTTTCTCAGCTTGTGTAAGTTGGTGGGACCTTGTTGAGTTTAGTAAAACAATGCACTTTAACAGCAACCAAAGACCCGGCGTATGTTCTTCCTGTTACCAGTGAAAAGATGGTTTGGTTTAAAATGTAACAAGCAGCCATGTGAAAACAGTGCCCTTGTACTCCTCACTCGTAGGAGCAGGAGCAGTCATCATATGTGCCAGACTGCAGGAGGACTCATGTGGCTGAATCTCCATTGGTGTTTCAACATCCAGAGCAGCTGTGGAAGAGCAAACAAGACTCTGTTAGGCCTCCAAGTCAGCGCAGATCCCAGGGAGGTCTAAACAGTGGAAACCGTACCACTGCTGAGGCTCTTAATAGCAGAGAGATGGCAGATAGATTTTCAAGTCTTGGGATGAAATGGCAGTTGACAATTACAAAAATCATCTTTGGATCTGTAAGCAGAACAGAAGCTCATATGGAAGGCACACAAAAAGAAAAAATTGTACAGAATGCCTCATTATTTACATTACTGTTTTTCAGAAGGCTAAATGCACTTTATTAAGCAAAAGCTAATAAATCTATTTTAGTGTCCTAATATTGTTCAGATACCAGTTGCTATTCCTAACATTGCTGAGTAATATTTTGACTTCACTCCAGGGCTAACAAATAGTTGCTTTACAATTCTGATACACCATATCTTGATATCTGTTATGACTGCTGCTGCTGACTGGGCTGAGAACAAAGACTATGTATGTTTATTAACTTGTGTGCTAACAGTTATGAAATCTCATACACTTCAGAGGCTGCTGTGAGCAGGTGAAGTAGGGTTGGATAGTGTGGGAAGGGATCAAGGGCACATTTGTCCCATTGCTGCTGGACTGGAGCACTCCAAGCTCACCAGAAGGAAGTTACAGTCATGCCCCAAGACAGCTCAAAGGCTCAGCTGGCTCAGAGATGTAGAGTGCCTGTTTTTTTTCAGTTCTTAGTCCAAGCACCCTCAAAAGATAGGAAGTATTATATTAGGTCAGATGATATAAGAGATGATTTAAATATAAGATATTTCAACTCCCCCCTTTATTTCCAAAACATTTTTATCAAAAAGAAAAACAGACAAAAAACCATCCAAAGAAACACAAAAAATTTTAAAATGTTCATTTTTTTTCTCCCATTTGAGTCTCTTTGTATTAATGAATAGTTTTAGTTGACTCAAAACTGTATTTCTCAGTGAACAAATTAATTAATTGAAAAATTCCATCCACTCCAAAATGACCTGAAGCTGATATAAAATATTATTAGTAGCATAAATAATTTCATGCTTCTTGACCTGTAAAGCCATTCAGGATACTATCAATAAAGTCTTAAGTACTTCCATGTCATTATAAAGGCTAAAGGAATATATTTTGGTACTGGGGATAAGTATTAGAGGGATACTGGGAAGCTGCTAGTCTGTTTAACATCTGTCTTACAAATAAGCTTCATATGCTCTCTTTCTAAATTCTTCTCATTTAATTTGCAAAAATAATCAAGAAGGAACATTTGCTGTCTTTGGACCAAATCTTGAGGCCTTACTCAGGCAAATGCCGACTGAATAATTAGTGATCTTTCCAGCAGAAGGAATATCCGACTGACTGCAGAGTATACAGAACAGCTTGACATGGTTTAGGCTACAGCTTCATCGCCCATTGCTCTGAACACAAGGGGATCCGCTGGGTGAAAAACCACTCAAAATTAACTTACAGTTTGGCTTATTGCCTTTTAATAGGATTCTTGTGAAGTAGTAATTGAAGTAGTGGTGTCTTCCAGGGATGATTATGCAATGCCATAATATAACAAGGTTTTTTCATTTAAAAAGATACTGATTGTGAACATGGTCACCTCATGTTCCCCACAGTACTATTGAGGTCCCAAACACCTGTTGGTGGTAGGACAAAGGCTTATGTCCTT
Source organism: Neopelma chrysocephalum (assembly GCF_003984885.1). NCBI lineage: Eukaryota > Metazoa > Chordata > Aves > Passeriformes > Pipridae > Neopelma > Neopelma chrysocephalum. The sequence continues at coordinate 9,975,770 of NW_020897717.1, forward strand.
CTTCCCTCTTGCATGAGGAGAAGTACCAAATATTGAACCTTCTCTCAGGCTCTCCTCAGCCCTGCACCTCTGGATCTGCCAGATGGTGAATTCAGAGGGAGCAAGACCCCAGTTAATGCAGCTGCCCCTAATATTTCTTCGGCCCTGTATCACCTCCTTCACTCCCAGCTCCCCTCTGAGTTTTTGCTCTTCTACTTGTTCTTGTTGCTTGTGCCCTGGACATCCCCAAGCTGCAGTGAGCAGCCCCCTAGAAATTTAACAAGATAAAATTCCTGTTACTTCTAAGGTACCCATGAGTCTGTGTCTTTCTTGTCTCGTGTGTTTTTTTTGGTTTATACTCTGGACTATGTTTGGAGGATGTGCCTGTCCCAGGCTGTAGCAGACAGGCTGATTCATGAAACTTCAACACAAAAGGATGCCAATGCTCTAAATCCACTAGACAAATACGACAAAAGACTAAGCAAAGAAAATGCATTAGGAAGAAGAGAAGAATGGATACTGCTTGCACATTTTGCCTGCTAACTTGAAACAACACAAAGAAAGAAACTGTGAAAAGAAATTCTACTCTTTTTCCTGCTTGTGCTCTTTTAATTATCCTGTCTCTTGTGTAGCTATTGTCCTTACAAATGCTTTTACTGATGTTCAAGATGTGTCCCTGAGTTCATTCTAGCTTTTGTAATTTCACCTTGGCTCTTATTTGTGTCTTTGCACTCTCTCCCTCTATTTTTCCTCTCCACCTCCTCCACCTATGTTTTATTTTCTCCTTTCCACCCTTTTACGAAGCTTCAACCAATACCAGGAAACAAAACTTTTTTTCTAAGAATCGGAGCGCACTCTGATCACTGCCACATATGGGTATCTATCTTCCTTTCAGGAGGTTTGTTTGGCCAGGTGAACATCTGTTCCTTAGTAGTCTTATGAATAAACAGCAATAATTCTGACAGAGTGAGCTTAAGATGACAGCTTAACTACTTTCATGCAAGAACTTAATCGCTCTTTCTTATCTGACTTCCCCTCCTGGATTTGCACACACGCACGCACGCACACACACACACACACACACACTTTCTTATCTTAGCTATTAGACTGAGATTCAACCTGGAAAGTAAATCTGCCTTTCTCTGTTCTGATTCAAATGAAATTTTCTGTTCAATTGTACAGCTTTTTTTTGTTGTTTATTTATTAGGAAAAAAAGGTTTGATGTGAAAGAGATTTGGAGTGACCCCTATGTCCTCTCTCAGGTGAACTCCATGTTTACTGGCTGCATAGTCCCTCTCCAGCCCTACCAACATGCTCTCCATACTGAGACAGCTCCTCGACAGTGTTCAAGGGACCCCCCTCCTCGTGCCCCTCTGCTTGCTGTCTGCAGGTTTCCTACAGCTGTCCCTGCTGGTGTTTGACTCTGTTGCCTTTGCTTGGCAAAGTCATTCGGGCAGTGATTCTGAACAAGTCGTAGAAGGGGCTGAGAAAGGGTATTAAAGAGGAAGTACCTGAGTTTTATCTGTGTGCATCTTTCTAGGCAGAGCAGAGCCTCACCTCCCTCATTAAAATCTGGGAAGCCCATCCACAGAAGGTACAATTTGCTGTGGTCAGAGTGAGTGGAACAGGTTGTGTAATGAAGAATAAGATTTGAAAAATATAGTACACTTCTGGTATTACAGCTGCTGCTTCCCAATGGTCCCCATGTAGCACAAACCTGAGCAGGCAGAACATCGGTGACCCTTTAGCAAGACCAGGGTTGGACCAGGCAAGGCCTTGGCCCTCACCTTGAGGGGATCTTTGCAAATAATGACTGCAAATGGCAGAAAGAGGACATGGCACAGGAGCCTCCTGCTTCACAGTAGGTCTGCTGCTTGTTTCCAGCTTGGCCTGTGTGCAGGGGTTGAAGAACTAATGCCTGCTACTCTGCAAAAATGCCTCTCCTCCCTCAAGAAACCTAAGTCATGCCTGTGCCTTGCTTCAGTTAAGGTACAAGTCCCGTGAACATGTGAAAACTAGTGGGGGAAAGGAATTATTTCTAATTCAGGAAAAGGGTGTGCACAAATAAAATGCAGTTAAAAGCTGCCGACACGGGACCGCCCTTTTCTTTTGAAGACAGGGACTGGAAATGGGGAGAGCAGACAGGGAAAGGCAAGAGAGCACAAGAAACGGAGCAGGATGCAAAGTGAACAGGACGAGAGAGTTGACAAGTTGTCACTTTCACTTGCGTTGGCTGAGGAGGAAACGCGCAGCCACCCCCTCCCCGCGCAGCGCACTTGATGTATCTCAAGGCATGACAATATGGCTCTTTTTGTTCTGGTCGGGGGGGAGGGGGACAGTATATTTTCTTAAGACTGTTAAGTCCTTCTAAGTACCACTATCGCCATTCTATGATTGAAAGTGACAAACAGAAGCAACCCTATTTAAAAACTGCCACTTTGAATTAGTGGAAGTATCAGCTTAAGTTTTACAATATTTTACTGCTCCATTTTTACACTCTTTTACATAAGGACGGCCAAATAAATATCCCAGCGACTTGTCTTTGCCAGAATTCCTCCCCATGCTCCTGCCCCATTAGCTGCTGCCTTATGAACGCTGCGCTAAACAGAAAGTGACAGCAGCTGACAGCGCAGCCAGGGCCAAATCATCAGACGTCTGAAGTTGCGCCCGTGTAGCCATGCACAGGCTCAGTCTTCCACATGCAAAGCAGATAACTGCATACAAACAGGTGCTCATGTGTGCGACGATGTTCTTGCAGGACCCCACTCCCTGAGCCATGCACTGTTGAAGGCTGTATCTTAAGAGAGTTTGATACCTGCAGGTCCCCGGTGTTAGAAGAACAGATTTTTGACATGGTGAGTCATTTTCCATAAAGAAGAAAATGGTTTTGCACAGTTTAGCTTTAAATTGTGAATTTAGTGCTTAAATTCTGAACGTAGACTGCCCAAACAGTCAACAGGGATAAAAAGAGGCTTCCAAGCAGTGCTGTCTGTAACTGCGCGAGAACTGATGCAAGCCCAACTGAGGTACTCTGAGTTGGTCTTGTGAGTGCACAGTCTGTAGGCATCCAATCTAGCTGCTTAAATTTGTAACATCCAAGCCTCAAAAAGCTTGTTCCCCACCCCAATCCCATCACTGGCACAGCTGCAGCTCCAGTTCACAAAAGCCCTGGTGGCTTTCCTGCCTGCAAGATATCAGCCTCCAGAATATGAGATGCGAGCTATGTTATACTGCGCAAATGCGCTGTGATAAAAAGCTTGAGTTGCTACCTCAGATCTCCCCTTGTTTTCAGTGATGTCTGGGAATCATATTATGAACTTTTGCCATACCCTGTCTAACAGGAAATATCCATTTCTCATAATTTGTGTACTCCCCTTCCCTCAGGAGCTGCTGCTACTTCTACCGTGCAGATGGCTTTCCAGGCAGGCTGGCAGGGTAACTTCAGGCAGGAAGAGGACTGAACTTCAGTCTTTGTGGACTCCGTGTCTGTGGGGAAGGAGAAAATGCAGGAAGGCAGAGGGAGTTGAAATACTTGTGGAGCTTTCATCTGCTGCAGCGGGCCAAGGTGCAGTGTGAGTCAAGCCTGTACATAGAAGCCTTCCCCGTTGTTAGAAGGGAGTAAGGCATTTTGGCTTTCAAAATAAAGCTGCTTTTGAAATCTTTGATCTTTCTTTTCTATTCTTTGTTTTTCATAAGGAAAGACACAGACAAAATAATGCAGACAAAGCAGGTTATTTGTAAGCCAGCTTGAGTACCATTAAATCTTAAAGGCTGTATTATTCTGACTTTCAATACCAACGCACAAATAGCTATTCTTTTTTTCCCATGGATCTTCCATATGGCCAGATGAACAGGCTGGCTGCATGGTGAGCAGCAAAAAGAACAGCTGACATATAGTTTGCAACCACGCTGCAACATCTGGGCAGAGTTTGGTCAACTTGATGCCTGATAATAGTTTTTGCATTGAGGCAGAGAGATTCCTTTTTAAGAGATCGTGTAAAGTAGTAGAGAAAATATTAATATCAGCTTTGAAGTGTACAGTGAGTGGTCTGTTGCAGCAGCAAGCAATCAAGCCTGTGTGCTACAATACACAGAACATTGAATTGGGAGGTAAGAAAAGAGTCTTATCTCTGGCTCTTTTAGTACCTTTCTGTGGGATCTTAAATAAACCATTTACTCCTGCTTTTTAGCCTCTCTTTCCCCTCCTCCTCTGCCTCCTCTCTTTGCTCGTGTTTATTTTGTTTGCCTTGCTACTTAGTCTGTATACTCCTCCATGAGCAGTTCAATGTTGTCATTCACAATTATGGCACACACTCACCATTATGGCCCAAAAAGGCATTTATGCCTCGGTGGTCAAAGCATATAGTTTTCTCTTTGCTATTCACCACTGCAGATAGCACAAAAAAGATACCTTAGGTTGTTACTTGTGGAGATCAAGAAAAGCAATTGCTAAAGGTCACTAACATAGCACTTCTGGTGGGACTGCTGCAAGAATATGGGACCACAGAGAGTGGAAAAGAAATACACAGATGAGGCATAGCTGGAGACACACATGTGCTAATACAGAGAAAAGACAGTCCAGTGGCAAATGTCACTGAGAGCTCTCACTTTCTGTCTGAATGCTGCAAGTTCAGCAGCATTTCAGCAGCATCAATTAAGGCTTCCAGTGTATCTGATGTGTAACTTGGGAAGGTGAACTTGCCATTTCCCCTCACTTTTATTAAATATGAGGAGGGCGACTAGTGCATGGAACCATTTCTGAGAGTCTCTTCCAAGGCTGGCTCATGCCTGGTTAGATGAAGGAACATCCCAAAGTACCACAGATGCCTTTGGAGGTGCGGTTTCACAGCCCCAGCTGAATCAGCGTTCAGCTATGCTGGTTTGCACATGGAGGAAGGCTCCATATGGTGTGTTAATGGCATCCCAGCGCAGCCCCTCCTACCCAGGTGTAGAGCCCAAAGCCAGGAGGTGGTGGTGGGGAGGTGGGTGGTCTGCAGAGGAGGGGATTATGCCAGGGAGACAGCACTACCCCGTCTGTGCTCCTTGGGCCAGGATCCACAGATCCTGGCTCCCCTCTGCCTCTTCTAGCATTTGGCCCAATGTTTTGTCCTCATTTTGCTTGTTCTGTAGCAACAGTTTCTTAGCAAACACCATTCTCAGAGTGGTGCTGATATTAATTGATGAGGCTGGTGCTCAGAGTTGTCTTGGCATGGTAAGGCACTATCTAAGTAGAAAAATAAACAGCCATGTTCACTCCAGTTCCTTTAGGAAAATGGAAAAATAAATCATTGCCTTCCAGATGGAAATGCACAAAGTCATCAGCAGAAAAATATCTTAAAGCTCCTAAGAAAGCTCTGAGAAAGGAGGATGAATAGCCCTAGTTTGCTGGGGATTTTGTTTCCATTAAACAAAGAACTACTACTTCTCTGATGTTGTGCTGTGAACAGAGGAGTTTAGGGCTTCAGATAAGGCATAACATTTTAGGAATTTAATATCCTTTCAGAAAGACAATCCCTGTCTGCTGTGGAAAAATGATGATTTGTCTTGCAAATGATTGGTTTTTCTTTGAAAATGCAGCAATGGGATATTTTGTCGCAAATTTAAATGATTCTTTCATTCCCTTTTACAGACTTGACATTAAGCATTTCACTTTTAACAAGTCTGTTGCCACTGGCTCAGGCTGCATGAGGGACACCATTCTTAATGTAATGGAGGGGACAATTAGATTGGGTTCAGCTTTAACAACAATAAAAGTAACAGTTGGGATGAGAAGTTTCTTGAGGAAACATTTACTAGATAACGTTATTGCTAATATTGACCAATGTGGTTTAGATGCCTTTTTTTTTAACTATAGGAACTCTTCCAAATTAATTTTATGAGTTTAAAAAAGATACGTTATTTCCTTAAATTCAGCCTAGATGAACTACTTTTCCAGTGTATGACATTAAATATGAGCAATGCATTTTAGAATTAGTACATAAATGATCAATAAAAAAGAGCAAACCAAAACCATAACCCGAAATGCAAAGATTTGAGCTTTCTTTGAGACTTGTTACGTTTATTTTTCCCTTTCATGTCTGAAGTGAAAATGAATTGTTTTAAAAGACCTTGAGGACCTGATATAGTAAGCTTTGAAATCATGGACTGCATATTCATTTTAAAGAAACTCAGTAGCAGTTTTATAGGGGTCTTCAAAGCAGAGTTTATAAATATTTCATGCTTTGGTTTTCTATGACATTTCGCTAAATAATAATGTAGAAGACCCTTCACTCTTCCTTTTTGTTTCAAGGATATAATTTCTTTAGTTTCAAATGCTCTCCTCTAAAAAAGATGCCTCTAATATTTTCACTGAGCATTTCCCTGTCAATTTAACATTCTCTGACAACTAGAATAAAGTTCCTTCTGTGAAACATGGGCCATCATTTGTTCAGACTCAGAGGAAGCACCCGATTCAAGTTTGGGGAAAAAATGGGATGCAACTCAAGGCTAGCACAAGTGGTTGGTCTCCATGATTTTTCATAATAGTCCTCTAGTGAAGAGAACGGGTGTGATTCTCAGGATCAACTATCTACTCACGATGGATAATCCATAGTGAACAGTGTGTGTGTACAACCGAAGAAGCGCCAGGCTGAGAAGTGGAAACTGAGACAATAGAGTCAACACATTCTCAGAAATTAAGTGATTTCAGGTAGTGAGATGGCTTACCAGTAAAACCTGTGCAGTTTAAGAGTACAAAGTGTCCAACAATTATGGTGCCTTTCCAAACAGCTCTTTGAAGACAAGATGCCTGGCAATTAACAGGTATCTGTCTTTTACTGCTCTTTCAGAGGCATCAGCATCAAGGTAAAGTACAAAGTAGTAGGTGTTGTACATGCCCTGATAAAAGTTCAGAATAATTTTGTAGTGTAAAATGTAAGAAATTGTTAGAATAAATGTTATGGAAATTGCCCTTTGTTACATTATTTGACTATAATTAAAAGAGAAGCCGAGTGCTGATAGCTTAACAGAGAAAATATTTTCATACTTATCTAATCTGTGGTTTTAAGTAGGGACAGACAAACTCATTTTGCCTAGTTTCAAACCCACTTGAACACTATTCAGCAAAGCACTTATGGTCATATTTTCAAAGCTTGAGATCTTTTCTTTCCCCCACAATGGTATCACTGCTGCTATTCCTTCAGTGAGAAAGTTCACATGGTTTTACAAATGAATATCAGGAGCATCTGAGTCTAAAAGCTCTATGAAAGTCTGAATTATAACTCTCTGGTTGTCTCTTTTCATCCCTGAGCCTGTCCTTTCCTCTCCTTAAAGCAATTGGCATACAGGTTGTTAGTGAGTTGTCTATCCAGCACAAAAAGTGCATGGAGTGAGAAGAACATAGGCTGCTCCTGGATATCCCGTAGAGTCCGTGTCTAGCCAATTTTTTCAGACAAATCTCTGTGCTCGGCTTGGGTTTCTCGGTACTCTTTTTTGTTCAAGATGAAGTTAAGATTGGTTGGATGTCTGAGAAGCTGCAGGATTTTGAGATACAGAGTGGGAAATACAAGACCCTTGCCCTCTAAGGCTTTTCCTGTCAGGCTGAAAGCGGACTTCAGCATGCTAAACTGCTTTGTTTTAACTGACTTTAATAGACCAAGAGCAGTGGCCAGTAAAAAAGCCCAAAAGCCGTGAAAACCCTAATTAGTTCTAACATCTGGTAAGTATGACCTCAAATGTATGGAGGTACTTTTTGTATCAGCTAGTTATATGCATGAACTGGGGACCAGAGTGGGTTTTAGCCGCAAAACAGCTAAGAGGTGTGATAAGAGTCTGTATCTATTTATTATTATGAGGTAGAAGACAGGATTAATAGAGTCAAAATATCGGTTGTTCCATATCACTGGTTGGCTTTGAAGAGTTGGTATATAAGTTAGTATATATACCCTGTTTTTATTTTTGACTCCTCTTTAAGCTCGTATGCCAACATAGAGGGAAGGTGAAAATAGAGGAAAAGCAAAAATAACTCTCTTCAGCCCTTTTGGGGATGCTCTAAGGCTGTTCTGTCCCTTTTCATACTTGCAAATTGCTCCATAGTTGATACCGGTATAAATACACTTGTGTGATACTGTGAGCTGACAGACAAAAGCAAGCTTTGCTTTCTAGTCATTTGTCCTTCTTAGCTCAAACAAGACAGAAAATTAGAGTGAAAGAAGGCCAATCGGAAGACAAAGATCTTAAAAACTGTTGCATGACTGCACAGTGAGACCAGATGGCTGCATGAACTGTCTCTCTGTACATGAGCACATGGATAATGAAATAAGATCCACACTCATCATCTCTCTATAATGTCCACTGTGTCACATGGAGCCCGTGACCAAGTATTAAAGATCAAATAGATGCCTTTTGTCAGAATGATGATTAACACACAAGCTTTGCTCAGTCCTGTTCCTCCTACACATAGCTTTGGAAATCTATCATGATTTGTCCAAAAACGAATCGTCTGTGGATGACCCAAGTTAACTGTAAGTCAGGAGTGCTAAAGAGATTGGCACACACAGTTTTCTGTGGGAAGAGTTCTGTGCAATCTCTGTCATCCAAACCAACACTGGAGACTTTTTGGCTGTTTTCTCATACCTTCTGTTACAACTTTATGTCTGTTCCTACTGCATTGTTTTCCCCGGAGTCTAAGGCAGCTGTAGCTACTTCTACCACACTTTCATTTCATTCTCTGTTCACATTCTTTCACTCCCATAAAAGCAACCACTTCATATCTAATCCAAAGTAAAATAGAAATGAACTACTAGAACTGAGAAGTATTTTGGCATTCTTGGTTCTGGGAAATTGCTTTACAGCAGCTTGTTCTTGGCGGAGACAGGACTGAGACAAGAAATGAGAAACAATGATGGGACTATGAAGGATTTAATGAACTGTTTAGCCAATATTCAATTCTCGCAAACATTTCCTCATCTGACAGTATTTTTCTGCCCTATTACTTGAGTTTGTACTGCTACCGTGTAGCATTCCCTGGAGCAACATGGTGCTTCCAGGCCTGGTTTCATGTTATTAACCAGTGAGTCTTTCCATCCCTGTACCTTCAAAGTACAACCAGCAGTGCTGGCAGTCTGAAAAATCAAATATCCAGTGGCTGAAGTTCCAAAGTGTTTTCTTCATGCAGAAACTTCAGACTGCCGCTTTGAGAAGTCATGTTTTAGCATCTCAAGTTCTCAGAAGTCTTTTAAGCAAAGTATTTGGCAAAGTATAAGAGTGAGGCACAAGTTACTGACTTTGTTTGCTCTACAAGAGTGCTTATGCAATTGTGAGTGGACACCTCAGCTCCTATCAATGTGTTGTGTTGACATTAGTTACAAGGAGATATTCCCTAAGTCCCCATCTCTGCTCTATCTATTCCAAAACCTTGACTAGGACTCTGATATGACCAGGGAATTTTAAAGTCATGCTCCTTTGTTCCTCTGGCCAGGTGAATATCGGTGTCTTCCAGATGTAGTGAAACAGCTTTAACAGAATATTCACAGCATCCTAGCCTGCTTTATGGACCACTGGTTAGCACAAATCTGTGGAAATGAAAATGTATAGGTTCAAGTCACTGCAAGCAGATGGAAGATATGATGTCCCATCTTTCATACACTGAACTGACTTCTCTTCTTCGGCATTTACCTCCCCTAACGACTCTAGATATTGGAGTGCAACAAATACTTGAGCCACTGCAATCTTCAGTACTGAAGTGGGTTTCTCCCTTTTTTTTATTTTTAAATCTTTGTTATCCAATCTGCGTCCTCCCACACTCTCTTTCTGGGTAGTTTTAAAAATCAGAACAGGAATCTCATCACATACCTTTTCCTTCCTGAGAAGGTATTGCCTCAAGCAAACCCAAAATCCTCTGATCGTGGGAAAAACAGGTTAACAGGAAAAGTGGATGCATAATGCTGGAATGAAAGTTTTCAGCTCAATTTAGCATTCCCTCCAGGGTTTACAGACACTAGTCGTTTGAGATCTCTGGCACCCAGATGAGTTATATGGTTTATTCTTTATATGTGGAAATGAAGTATGACACTATTATACATTGGAGTATTTAAAAAATGCAGAACTAAGTGTCCAGCTACCTATGTTTAGTTATATATGTTGTTGCACAGAAAAAAAGTCAGTAGATGAGCTAAGATGGCTACACTGCATATTTCTTCACAGCAAAACAGAAAAAGCAATTAAATTGTTTAAGAGTCAATTCCACCCATCATCTCTTCCCTTCCACCACCCACAGCCCACACATTTCTATCTTTTCCCTGAGCCATCAGTCCTAGCAGTGCGCATCAGTTGTAGATGCACTATTGGGTGAATGTTGCTCCAGGGAGGTTATTTCCTTAAATTACAAGAAGCTCAGCTGTGTCTCCAACTTTGAAGGGAAAGTGAGGCAGAGTAACAACTTGGAATGACAAAAGGTAAGCTTTTCTGTAACATGCAGGGAAGCATAAAAGTGTGGGAAGATAGACGAAGAAGCGAAGAACTGTAATGCTGCTATTAATTCTTAGTAAAGAGCACGTCCCTTAAATCTACGTACACGCGTGAATTGATGAACTGAATTTCTGGGAGGTATATGACTGCATATTGTTTCTTAAGGGTGGAAGCAGTAGGCTGGGAGATCACAGCCTCTTGCAATGTCCCTAAGACATTAGTGCCATGCTTGAAAGACATTGAGGTCCTTGCTCATCCCTGCTCTACTGTGACAGAAAATGAGGACAATCCCTGGAGAGACTCACTGAGAAGCGAGGTTGTTCTCTGGTAACATGAGGGCAGTACAGAGATAGTCTTGACCCCAGTCGGCAGAAAGCCCTGTTTCACTCAGCAATGGCTGGGCCTGAGCCAAACAAGTATTCAGGGTACTAGAGCTGGTTCAGTTTCTGGCATGCCCAGCCTTTGAGGGAGGGAGTGAATTGCAACTACAGAAAAGAATCAGTTCCCAAATCTCTTGTTGTTCATTTTTACTTGGCCGGTGAGTTGTGAAAGAGCCCTTGGCACAACTTGTTACAGCACATCTCCCTGTGTTTTTCCTTATGTGCCCATTACAGTGCATAACTGAGCCTGGAGACAAAGGTGCAAGTATTGCCTCCCCCACAATAACATTGTGCTTCAACAGGCATTTAAACACAGGGAAGAAATTCAGCTGCTTAAACCTAGCCTTGTTCTGCCATTTGAGACACCCATGTTTATTCCTTATAGGGTAAAGTTTTTTTCTCCTAATTTTTGTAGATGAATTAGCAGGGTCACAGGTATGGGTTAAGACGAAGGTTCAAGAAGAAGTAAGAAAAGGCACAGATGTGGAAAACAAGGGCTTTGGGTATTACAATATGCCCCTTCTTTCCATTACTCAACTGCAAATGCATATTACTATAATGATGGAATTTGACAAAGATTAACTGATGGTATGTTATAATCAGTTTTGGCATTTTGAGGGAAAAAAAGGTAAAAGACAAGATATCCGAGATTTAAAAAACAATCAGCCACTGTTCATGTGCAGTAAATATCTTCTACCAAAAATGTCACAGGGATTTTTTCAGAGGGATATAATGTTCATATGCAACAGGCAGGCTGACACAGAAGAACTTTGCAATGATTACAAACAGGCCCATGAGGTTTAATGTGAGCTGTATTGCCTTGCAGATTTTAATCTGATGTCATCAGATTGTTGTAAGGAAATTATGAGACTGCAGCATGATTTAGTGGCAGGTGAAAGAAGACAAATCATATTTTCATATTTTTTTTTTGTTTTAAAAACATAAATGTCTTTGTGCAGTCCAAGAACAGAAGTCACTACCATCCTAGAGTCTGATTGATTTCAGCAGAACTGTACACATAAAGTAGAGGACCTTACTGCATGCTTTAAGAGAAATAGATCCAAGAAACCAGAAAGCCTGGATGCTGCTTTCAGCCAGCCTGATTTCCCTGTTGAGCAGTCTGGGATTGAGTCAGTAGAAAAAGTACAGTTTGGATCTAAGCATTAGCTATTAGGAGAGCTCCAAACAAATAAATCCCTGTAAACCATATAACAGTAGTAGCTCCTTCTGGTTTTACTTAAGTTGTGGAAGGATGGACCTCATAGTGACTGGGTATTAGTATTATAATTGTTGGTTTTGTTTCTTGCACCATTGTGGCTACTACCACTAGCCATGAGGCAGGTTCCACTGAACTAGGTTCCATGAAAACACAGGACAAGAGCCAACAATCAAAAGGTGAGAGGACCAAAGGTGGGGTTAGAAAAGAGTTAGAGATGGTATCAAAAGAGAAAGGGTCCATATCAGTCAGAGAGAGAAAGGAGAGTGCACAACTTTGTTTCTGTACCCCACCCTGGGCTGCACTGCATGCTAGAAGGGAAAAGAAGCTCTGTAAGTCAATCCAGCACCTTCTCTAGGAGCTGTAGTGCTTGGCTGGGCACCACACCTCATAAATGCAACTCCTCAATAACCAGGGATGTTTCATGTTATTTTTAGGTTCTTTTTTCTTCATTGTTTCATGAAATAATGTGCAATTTGTTTGTTACTGTCTGTACCTGAATTGCAGTCATCCTCTACTTGTCCTGGTTTCAAAACCAAAAAGCTAAAAAGATTTATTTTTCAGCTGCTGTATGTTTTGAACATGGGCACTAGAAAAAAAAAGCAGAACAATATTCTCTGTGTGTGCATGTGCACATGCATGTGCATGCACTCCCAATTGCTGTGGCACTAAGAAACTGGAGAGTGGAATTAGAAAGATAGGTTGATGTGCTGGGGAAGATCAATGAATATGAGAGGTTCACTGATGACAGATGGCTGGTTTCATACTCCGAAGGAGTGACAGAGGAGGAGGAGAACCAGCTGTGAGCGAGTCGCAGGATGAGTGCATTGGAAGCACAGCCTTGTGCAGGAGAAGCAGCCCTGTTCCAGCAGAAGCAGGAGGATATAAAGGACAGTGACTGGGTAACTAAGAAGAGGTAGTAAAGCAGGGAAGAAGTGTAATAAAGAGAGGGGGACTTGTACCAGTGCCCAGAACATTTCCTAGAGTTTTAACGATTCAGAAGACATGATCTCACAAGATGATGAAATGGGCATAGGGAAATCTGCAGCACAATTAGATCAGAGAAGTGTTGATGGCAGAGTTGGTGTTGCAGACAGGTCGTTTAAAACACCAAATCCTCACACAAATGCACACGACTCAAATGCTTCCAGAAGAAGGGGTAGAGGATTTTTAGTCACTGGGCTATGACAGATAAAATAGCCTTAAAAAGAGTCTAGCATAATGGATGGTGATTTTTCTATATTATGTAGAGGGATGACATACAGGTGTTTGTAAAGAGAAAGCCTTACATGCCTCAGCTAGCCAGTGGAAGAAGAAAGCAGCATAATAGTGTTTTCCAGTATGCAATTGGTTTATTTTAACACAATAAAATTAATTTGGGGGGGAGGGGGAAGAGCATCAGCGTGGTAAGAGGTAATGTGATACTTTGGGGTGTCATAGAAAACAAAAGAGGGAAAGCAAGATGACAAAGGAGAGATGGCTTGTATTATTCCACACCCTATGGGAGCAAACAGATTGCCCACTAATAAGGAAAAGATCTACCCATTTTTTTAGATTAGTGGTGTGGGAGGAGAAGAATTTAAAGGAGGGAATGCACGGATCTCTCGGTAATGTATCCACTGGTTGTTGTTGTAGGAGATAATGAGAATGTAAAGCAAAGGTGGGAGGAGAAAATAGCTTCTATACAAATGCTGTGAGCATATTAATAAGGTCACCAATTGAGAACATGCATTTCCAAGGCTAAGTGTGATATTCCTGGAATGTGTGAGCTAGAAGGGATTGAAAACAGAGTAGGGCGATGCAAAGTTTATTAAAGGGGACAGCCTGTGTTCTTCAATCACAGCAGAGATAGCAGTATATATCCATATCCAGGGCAGGAAACACTACAAATGTTTTGCCTGTCAGAGCAAAGACTGTTTGGGCAGAAGCTGAGAAAGGACAATGCAGTTGTGCTATTCCTGGATGTTGCTACAGAACCCCAGGGCAGGCAAAGAAAGTAGGTTGGGAAATGTTTTTACAGATAAGAGAAGTCTGTAAAACAGCTAGAACATTGATCACGAGGGATTTTAATTACTCAGCTATTGATTGGAACAGCTACGATGCAGAAGTGAAGCGGAGGAATGGGTTTCCAGAAGTAATGCAAGATTGCCATCTCACACGGCCAGCTGAACAGCCAAGCTTGTGTAGTCTGAGGCTACTCAGGTCCTAATTCTAGGAAACATGCCAAGTACGATCAATTAAGTTGAAGTTGGGGAGTAGTTAGGATGCAGTGACATGGTCTATCACCAGAAAGAAAATGCTCAAGAGGAGGCAACACAAACACATAAGACACAGGAAGAAATTTAAGCAAATGGAAGTTATACTAATGAAATTTGACTGGAATATTGTAATGTGTTGGAAATGGGATATGGGATATTTCTTGAAAGAGGCTATAAAAACAGAAGGGAACGGAATGGAGCAGTAATTGAAATTCATCCTAATTCAGCCTAGTGAGGGAATACAGCGGCAGAGGCTAATAGTTGCAATGATCCTTGGCTAATGGAGAGTTCAGTGGGGGTCATGAACACCTGCATATTTTAGAACAGCCCTGACACTACTCTAAATTATGTGGCTGTTTCTGGCTGTCCCTGGCAGCTCTATTAATACCTTTACACCTTGGCCCTCTCAGGTATATCAATTGATGCTCCAGAGCTTCTAAACTGTAGCCTTCTATTTCTTACGGTATGAGTAGTCTGAAGAAATAACTGTCTCTGTGGCAAAAGTAGAAACACAAAAGAAAACTAAAGCTTATCCTAAAAGGCAAGAATGAAGGAGAAATTAATCAGGCTAGGAAACAATGGCATTAAGAGAGAGGTGAGCTATTCCTTTTTCTTAGCAGCTGCAGATGAGGGAAAAATACCTTACTTGATGATAAATACTAAAACCCACTAAATCTCACAGGTGATATGACAAACCTCTGGCATGGAAAACAATAAACTTCTTTTCAGTTAAAGGAAATTATTTGACAGTACCTGGTTACCCATGAAGTCTTCTAGGGGAGTGTGGCAATTAGTATATGTAACCCCAATATGAAAAATGAAGTGGTAACTACTATATGAGCACATGACCTGATGTGGACTTTCTAGAGGATGAGCTGACAGGTATAAAGTATATCATTCACCTCAGACTAAAAGAAAGAGAAAAGCAAGCAGAAGAGCAGACCAGAACATGGCATTGCCTTGAAAATTCTGGTGTATTGTGAAAGCAACCTGCACACAACAGAGAAGGGTAGATGATGGATGTTGGAATACTGCAGCAGCAAGCACCTGAAAAGGCAGCCCACTGACCCAGGTAGGTGACCATACCTGTAGGTGGTGGGATGACCTTTTTTACCTTTCCTCCTCAAACTGTTTCATTTTGTGAAGTTGACTAAGTGTCCAGAGGGGTTCTTTCTCAGCTTCAGGGTGTGCAGGGTAGACCTCTCTGTCTGATTCACTCCCTCTGGCTTCACTTACACCTAATGGAGAGCAGCAGTCTACTTAGGGATTAAATAACATGTGCTAAAAATTCCTGCTTCTCTCCAGCAGCCATAACGCAGTACGGATGATGAGCTCAGGCGTAGAAGCCTGTATTGAAGGCATCTATAAGGGGCCATATGAAGCTTACACTCAGCCTGCAGTATCAGAGTAACAAGTCCCTGATTACATTAGGCAAAGCAGGGATTCAGACTGTCTCCTACCTCCTTCACTACTGCCGTATTCACTGGCCTTCTGGCTGTTTCGGCTGTTCCCTTGCATTCTGTTTCAGTACCTATCAATAGAGTGACAGTGTTGATGAAAGGCTTTGCTCCAACTAGATCATTCAATTGATGGGTTCACAGTGAATTCTAGTAAGAAGTCCTGTGCTTGCAATTTTGTTCCCTTTTGTCACTCACTGATCAATGTGAAGGAAGATCTAGCAAATGAGTAACGTAAGACACATATATATATGAACATAAAATATAAAATTGTCCATTACTTTCTGATCAAGTATTGCCAAGAGTGTCCTGTAGTTCTTGAAAATGAATCAGTGACTGATGGTGTATCTTGGTCTACACAGAGAAAACTCTACTTACCTTAGTGATTTCTAATCTAGCAACCAAGTCGAAGACTTTTTCCAAATTCACAAGAAATAACAGAATAGGAGAATTAGAAAATACAGCATGGAAAGTTTGTTCACACATAAGCAGTATTGGCTTGAGCAGCTGCCCTTTTCTATGAGTACTGAAAGACACATCAGTGTTTAATGTTGTCAGAGGAGTTATATTTAGGATACTCCCTCATGCTTTGGAATACGCGTTTAGTTCTCATTAGTCTTCAGCAGCATGGCTGGTTACAAAGATTAGTGTCTGCAAGTTTGGCATGAATACTTGGAAAATAACCTTTCTTCCAATGTATTAGGTACTCTAGTTCTAGTACACCAACAGAATCCTGTGTCTGAATATCAGGGGGTAGCTCAGCCTGTGTATTTTCATGTGTCCCTATCTCTACTTTTGTGCTGAATTATACCTACTTTTCCCACCTATATGAAGAGATGGGGAGGTATGAAAAGACCAGCAATGAGGAGATATAAGGTAGGGACCAAAACCCAAAGTAAAAAAAAAACCAACCAACTACCCACAAAAAAACCCCCAAAACCCCAAACCAAACCAAAGATTGTAAAGCCTAGAAAAAGAGTTTATTGTAAGAGGCAATGCCCACACACTACAGGAGCCTGGCAGACAGTTTTCAGCATGGAAACCCATATTCATACATCTTCATTATTTATTTTCATTTCTTTTGTTCCTGGAAAGTTGTTTTTTGGTTGAGGAGTGTAAAACTTTGGTATTAACATTGATAGATATTTTTAGAAAGAATGAAAGACAGAGACATCTATGACAGCTCCAAAAGGGAAACAAACGAAGAAAACCACTTTTCCTCCAAGACCAATGATTAAGGAACAAATGTATATAAAAATGTAAGAAGTGCTGCATGTGAGATTATTATAGAGGTTCTGAGCACGACTGCAAAATGAGACAGTAAACAATGATAAGGCAAGAACTGGTAAAAATGCAGTAAGATTGCAGAGGAGGTTAACATAAATAATAAGAAAGTATTCAAGTATGTAAGGAACAGGGGGTCAGTGAAGGAGATGTGGTGAACATGATTTATTGACAGCATAGGTAGACATAGACAGAAACATTTATGGATGCACCTCTTCAGTGTGTTCACATAAGAAGATGGGGAACCGATACAGAAAATAATTTCCTGGGATTTTGGTGCTGAGGGCTGAGAAGTAATAGTACAGAAAATGGGAAATATCCCACCAGCTTGTTCCATGTCAGAACACATTTTCAAAAGAGTACCTTACTTATAATTAGAACTGAAGCAAGACATGCCTTTCCTGTAAAGGTAAGTAATGCACATTTGGCAATTTACTATACAAATTGTTTTGGTGGAAGCAAGAAACGGAAAAGGTGGTCACATAGAGATAAAGTAGTGACAAAGAGGATACACACATTTGTAGGCTAAACTAGATGAGCATGGTGCCTGAGAGTACTCAATCCCAGTTATAAACTCACGAGGAAGTAAAACCAAAATGAAGAAAAAAGGAAGCTTATGTGGACCAACAGAGCAAGGCGGGCAATAAAGGTTTCTGATAGAGTACAGTGTAGAGAGGGAACACAGTGACTGAATTAGCTGCAGAAACTAAAGTTTGTTTTTTGTTTCACTTGAAACTCTAGTGCTTTGCAACAGTCCTGAGACCCTGGGCTGATCTTCCCAGCAAGGGCCACCTGACAGAACCAGGAGATTGACCACTCCATCCTACCTCCTGGGGTCTTCATTTTGGCTCTTTCTGCTCCACACTGGGGAAATGCTTCAGCGAAACATCTGGGAGAGGGCATGGAAGCAGGACATGCTGCCATCCTTCCACCTGCCTGGGCAGATGTTTCACCTGGATGTGAAGAGATGAGGCAGTGAGCTTCAAATGTGATGATGATCTCAGGGATAACAGTTACTGTGTACTAAAGCATAGGAATTACTAGGATCGATGAAAGCCAGTGCTGGGTATCCCCCGGCATAGGGTTCCCTGAGAAGGACAAAGGAAGGCTTGAGGAAACAGAACAAACAGAACAAATGAGAGACAAGACAAAGTGTTTGATAGCATCAAAAGCACAACGCTTTCACCTTCTGATTCAGAAGCAAGGGTCACATCAAAATTACAATCTCATTTACGAGGCTGAAGCTTTGACTTTTTCGCTAAATTTATTCTTTTTGTTATTGGCTCATCCCACCCATTTTTGTTATTCACGCAGAGGTTATTTCCTGACTGATTGTTGACTCACTGTTTTCTGGGGGCAAAGGCTGTCTCCTTTGTCACTCAGCCCTGCAGTGTCACATGGGCTCTGATCCAAACTGAAACTTTTAGATCCCACCATCACCTAAGTATTAATTGCAAAAGAAGCAGCTAAGCCTGAGCATCTGCCCTGGATCTGCATGACTGCAATGTAGGTAGAAGGCTTCAAGAAGATAGTCCCTATCAGACTATAGGGTGTGTCATGTAGTTGTGGGGTGAGCAATGGGAGAGTGTGGGAGTGATGATGGTGGGGAAGGCAGCAGGGCACGCCAGGAAATAGCACTCGACTGGCCTTGCTGGCACTGGTCCAGCACCTGTTTGCTGAAAGATTTGGGATGAGAGGTGTTTTAAGAAATAAGCTGAAGTCCAAGGGTTCTTCTTATGCAAACCTTCAGCAGCTGGCAGCATGGAGGAAATTACTAACGCTGTGTTTGTTGTTTCCATGTGGCATTTGTGTGTGCTGAGCCTGTGGGAGGGGGAGAGGGGGATTTTCTCAAACCGTGTCTGTAAACAGACCCTGCTGATTGCTTTCCTTTCACTGCTTGCAGCTTGGAGGGGGAAAAGGGCTCGTCCTGGTCAGGTTCACTTCAGAAGCTGAAGAGAGAGGGGAGACAGGTGCATTTTCCCAGGGAAATGATCAAGGCAGTAACTGGGGGGAGGAATCTAGAATAACGATGACTAGTGCTCCAAGTGCTCACCACCTTCCTTGCGGAGTTAATAAAGAATTTCAAAATCCTTCAGGTTCAGAACCATTCCTCACCTGCTGCACCACCACCAGTCACACATGGGGAATACACACCTTATTCAATCTGAGAGTCCTGAAATTATGCCATGTTAAACTCTCCCTCACTTCTTAACTTTGAGTTCCTCCTTCAAGCAGAAGCGGTCAATGTCAATGTTGACATTTTACCTCCCAGGTATCCATATAGGAGGTTACCACCTCTAATCCTACAAGGAGAGGAACAAAGAAATGAGTGAGGTGGAAGGAGAGTTCTCTCTTGCTTCCTGTGCAGCAGTACTGTCCTCAACAGAAGCACATGGACACTTTCCATTGACTTCCAAGGGCTTGCAACATGGCCCAGAAGACAACCTGTAGGTGCACATTTCTAAGGTGAGCACAAAGAAATACTGCCAGGTTGCCTGAGAACTGCATCAAATGCAATGATAAGAAGAAATGAATGCTGGAGGGGGGGTTTTGTGTTTTGTTTTGTTTTTCTTTTTTGGTTTGGCTTTTGGTGCTTTTTGTTTGTTTAGAGTTTTTTTGGGTTTTTTTGTTTGGTTTGGTTTGTGTGCTTTTTTGGTTTTTTGGTTGGTTGGTTTGGTTTGGTTTTGTTGTTGTTGATTTTTTTTTAAAGCCAGTCTTATCCCATGCAAGGAACAGCTGAACACAAGGGAAGAGGAAATTCTGATAAATACATCGGGGTCCCTATGGCAACATATTGGTTTTACTAAGTCAGCCCTTGCTGCAAGCTGATGTCCACTCAAGCAGAGTCCTTATGAACAAACATAGAGAAGCTGGAATGCACTCAGACAAGCAGAGGTCAAATGTTTCTGTTGATGGGAATATATTCTCCTCAATGCTTGGGGCATTTGGGGCAGTTGTTTGCTGTTGTTGTTGCTGCAAATCTGACAAAAGTTCAAAAATTGAAAGTTTTCTGTCACAGAAAATACCTGGTCTTGAATGAGGCACCAAACCAAAGCAAAACGAACTTTTGGGTTTTGCTTTTTCTATTGTTACTATATAATTATTTTCAAATAAATGCCTAAGGATTTTTTTTGTTGTTATTTTTAACCCTAAGTGCTTTGAGGCCATAAGCCCCATTGGTTCAACTGTTCTGTAAAACCTTTATTTCAAGTAATTTAAGAATACGCTAAAGAAGAGTGCTATCCTACCTGCTTTCAGAAAGGGCACGGAAGGAAAATGTGTTTAGCAAGAACTGGTGGATCATTAAGTGATTTTATCTGCACTTGACATCTCTCTGTAAATAAGTCAAGGTTTGTTGCAACCTTGTGCAAGTGCTGGCAAAATTTAAAGCCTTAAACAGTGAACTGCTTTGAAGAAAGTTTATTTTCCTAATGGAAACAAATTGTGCCTATTATTTATATATGTGGTAAAGATTGATTAAAACATAGCGGGGTGGCTTTAGTTTCCCTCTTTAAATATGTTGATTATTTAACATCAAACTTAAGCCTTGGATTGTAGCATATTGATAGAATATGAACCATAAACCATAATAAAAGCAAATAAACTTGTTCTTTATGTACCAAGAGTAATGTTTCACAACACAGACGTGAGCTCAAAATTATCCATAAGGAAAGTAATGCAGCCCCAAGAGCAGCTTGGAGGAATGCTTATAGAAGTCAATGGGGTAACCTTAGTTGTGCTCCTTGAGTGTTGGATCATACCCTTGTTGAATTAGATGTACCTGACACATGTACCACCACTCTGCAATAAAGTCATCGTGGAGAAATAAATACAGCAGAGGCTTCTTACTACCACCACAGTATTTAATAGGTTTTTTGATATGCAGGATAAAAACTGGAAAAAGAAGTGGTTTTGCTTGCTTTGAATTATTTAAGCTTTTGAAGAGTTTTTCTTAACTTGATTTTTTTTTTTTTAATTCTGCATTTCTCAGTCAGGAAAGGTTAGTCTTGATAATTACAGCTTTCAGTTACAGATCTGGTTTCTATTTTTGACTCTCACAGAAATGTAAAGATTTGTGATATTAGGATTTCCACTTCTTCAATCGAGTAGAAATAGTCCTCTTTTTTTTTCTTTAAAAATAGACACGACACAATTGGATTATGTTTATAGTTAGGTTGGATAACTGAAAAACCTTTTCGCACTGTATATTGAGGTGTTCAGAACTGACATCAATGTTTCAGTTTAAGATCTGCCTCTGCAGTTTTAGGAAGGCTATTGCAGTGCAAAGGACCTATATGAAAGTAAACATATTTGAGTTCATTCTGAGTAATACTTAAGCATTAAACTAGCTTTCTCCCAAGATTTAAAGGTTGCAGTAAGTTTCAAAGCCGTTAATGGTGGAAGCAGAGTCACTGGATTATCTGATGTTCTTCCTAGTGCATCCTTAAGTTGCATCCCTAGCTTGTGGTTTGGGTAAGAACTAAGGGGGCTCAAGCATTGCCTTGTAGAGCCTCTCTTTCTGACACAAGGGTATTGCTCTCTGACAGCCTTATTGCAATTCTTTACTATGCACAGCTCATCCTGCCCAAGCCATACCAGTGGCAAGGCACAAGATCCAGGCTCTTCTCCTCAGGAGAGTCGAGGAGCCAGGAGATTCAGCATGCATAGTGGGTGCTCCAGAGCTGCTGGCACTGGGAGCCCCAGCACAGCTGGAGGGGATGGTCAGCCTTTCCAATTTTGTTTGCAGCTGTCAACATCCCAGGGAGCCTATTGAATCTGGAAACACAAGATATCAGATGTCAAGAACTGCATTTGTTTTGTACTAGATTTTGTAAGAAAAAAAAAATTCCATTTCAAAATTAAGACAAGAAAATATGTTGGTACAGCCAAAAAAAAATCTCACAAGTGTCCCTTCCTTCCACCCACAGTACTGTAAGCCAACATTTTTGAAATGCCACATTCCGTGGATAGGGCAACTTTATCTCCTGCCTCCCATGTAGGTACAGTTCCTCAGCCTTTGTCCTGTTGTCCATTTCTGGGAAAAATGGTTGAAGGTGAGGTATATTTTGTGCTATACAGTGACAGCTTTGCCATGTAGGGACCCACACATCCAAAAATAAGTGTTTTGGTACTTGTTTTATCCCTGGGCTAGAGTACATAGGGACTGTATAGTCTTGCTATATTTGTTCCTTTGACAAACACCAACACACCTTGAAAGGAAGAAATTGTATCCTCTCACTGGGTGGAGAATGAAGGCAGAGAGAGAGAGTGAGGGACAGACACTTCAAGCATGTAGCTCAAAAGCTTCTCTGGGCAGCAGCAGCTGGGCCCCCAGTCATGAAGGAAAGTAGAGAAGGGAGTTGGAACCCATCTCTGAAATTGCATAACCCCAGGCATGGGAGTATTTTGCCTTCCTTTTAACTTTGCTTCCAGACTGATACAGGAGAACAGAGAGAACATTGTTATTAGATGCAACATGAAGTAACAAACAAAAGCATATCTCTCAAAATGTTGAAAAATAAGTTTGGTCAGAAGTACTTTGTTGACCTTACTGAAATCACTCCTTCTCTGACCCAGATACAGCATGTGTAATCCACTTTGTAATGTCACTACAATGCTCATCAAGATTTCTACCTTGATATGACATCTGTAGATCAGGCATTCATTGTTCTGATCAGCAGCGTTCTCGTGGTTGTGTTGCTACCTGGGCAGCTGCTGACACCAAAGAGACTTTGGCTGTATAAGATCATTTGAAATTTGCAGCAGCAGAGCATTTAGGATTTGCAGACAAAACCATTAAAGTATGGGCAGGATAGTTTTCTTTCCCTCTAAATATGAAGGAAGAGGACATAGGGATGACACTTTATTTAATTTGGATTAAAAGAATGCTGTGAGGTTTCATTTTTTTGGAAAGGTGAGTTTTGATGTTACCTTAAACTGGTAAAAAAAAATATATGAAAGTTCTGGCTGAAACTGTTTCCTCTGGAGTTTATTTCTAAAATCAAAACGCCTCTCTGATTTGAAGTTCTGAAACCCACTGCTGTGAATAAAAATGTGCAGCCATTTCATTTATTCATTTTGGAAGAATGAAAGCAGCAATGAGTAAAACTGCAGTGGGGTGAGGAAAACCTGCTGATCAGAATGAAGGTTACTTATATTACAATAAACATGTGTTGGTCTTGGCTAATATTGGTTTAAGTCACAGTCTCATTTGAACTCAAAGTGCCTTTTGCTTTGGCTGCTCAAAGGACACAATTGTCATCAAGGAAGTAAAATCTCTTCTGTTCCCCCAGCTGGAAGAAAAGAGATTGGAGGTGGCAGTGGAAGGGACAGGGCACAAGAAAGAAAAGGAAAGGAAGGCAGACGCTCGCACATAACTTCTTACAATGGCTCCAGCGTGCCCTTCCATTGGCAGGAATCCTTTTGATCAAATCCTTGCCCTGGGCTGAAAGCGTTTTAATGAGCATACAGACACCGTCTTTTTTTTCTGGGTCTATTTTGTGTTCTTAAGGATAGCTAAGTAAAGTGTGCACTTAAATGATCATGTCTGTACTCCTTAAATGTGCTCTAGAGGAAACGCGTACTGCTTGAATGTGGAGGCTGAGCAGCGGCAGCCTGAAGGACAGAAGCAAAATAGCAGAGGAGGAAACAAGTTCTCTTTAACATTTTTTTCTTGGGGAGGAGGGACATACAACCTTCAGAAAGATGGGGATTTTGGGGTCGGGTGGTGTTTTTGGAGACCCATATGTCTTACTAAGCATCCCCAAGACTGGTTTCTTTGAGATTCCCATCAAGGCTACTGTAGTTCACCCAGCTCCTTCTACATGCACCCAGGGAGACTTGTGTGGTGTCCTGCCAGATGACAGTGCCCAGATACTGTGGGACGATGCCCTGCACAGCTCCTTGTGGGAGTTTGCTCCTTGAACTTGGTCTTAGACCTCTGCTGTTAATTCTGCTGCTGGGAAGGACTTACTTGATTTGGTCTGCAGTGGTGATCCATCAGTTCCTGCTCTCTCCACCATGTTGAGGGTAGGTATGGGACCACATGGATGAACTTTTTTTGGCAGCAGTCTGTATATAGTGGATTTGTGGAGCTGAAGAAAACTTCACTTGCCTGGGCTGCCAACATGGCTCTTCCCATGAGCTCTAATACACATTAAATATAGAATTTAAAAAAAGAAATTAAAAAAAGATTATGCTTGACAAAAGGCAAATGCAGTTTAATTTGACACATCTCATTATTTTGAGGCATTTGTGGGAAAAGGTAAACTTTGTTGGTGTGCCACAGGGTACTAACAGCTACTGCAAAGCAATACAGGGGCCTCTTCACCTTGGAATAAACACTTCCCACTAACTTTCAATTTACCTGTTAGGTTTCAAAGATGAGGGTGCAAGAGGGTGGGAGGCAAGACCTTGTTCAGAAGAAGCAGAGTCTTCCCTGAATAGGATGGTGAGAGTTGAAAGGAAGTTTTGCCTTCACAGCAGCTGGCAAAACCAAAACCTTTTTCAAGTTTTTTTGATGTGAATCACAGGAGGTGCAATGACTGGGATTTGCATCCAAACAGGAACCCTGCAGATTTCTTCAAATCCTGGTGACAAAGGTATGACATTTATGATTTGAGACCCTTGTTCCACATGTGTGAATTGCCAAAACAAAGCTTTCAAAAAGGCAACTGTTATTTGTGACTGATGCAGTTTGTAAATAAGAAAGTATCAACACTGAAGCGTTGTCTGGTTTAGCTCGGGGTACCAAATGCTGCCCAGGTAGAGCTGCTGCCAGAGCTGATTGCCCCAACCATGTTAGCAATGCTTTTTCAATAAGAGAAGTGTTATCATTGCATGACTTTGGTGTGGCTAACAGGTATATGTGAACTAACTGTGTGCTTTTAGAGGTGTGGCACTGGATAAACAGTGGAAATTTATGTCACAGGAAATAATTTTGACAAGCCCATAGTTAGGTATTTTGACTCCAATGATGGTACAACAGCACTGGAAAAAAGGTAAGCCACCAAATATGGATACCAAGTAAAAAAAAAAATCCCTCATTTATATTTGTAACTGCTGGTGGTAATTCAGCTCATGTCATCATTATTCCCAGTGCTGCCTTTTTAGTCATCTCCTTGGTTATTTTTGTCAATAACATTCTCCAACAATGACTGTTTCACAAGTTCAATATATGATATATAAAACATTTGTGCTTCTGGTTTTAATTTTACTGCATTACTTTATTTAAGAGTCTCAGATTTATCCCATGTAGAATATTCATCAATCCACTCACTTCTGCTCTTCATGTGAACTAAACTGTAGTACAGAAAGAAGGCAGCCCATGCATATTTTTCAGAGAGGTGACCAGGTCTGTGACACTAGCTAAGTGATACCTCTTTTTTTGTTTTGTTGTTTCCTTGGTTTTTTCTTCACCAATACAATACGTTTAGAGTCATTCTCTTTCACTTAACACACCTTTACAATTCAAAATATGTTCCACCTGGTAAGATTTAATTTTAAAATTTTCATTAGTTTAAAGATTTATTAAGTTTTCCGTTAGTTTTACCCTTCTAAATTTGGGGTGATTTTCTTTATCCAAAAATAATACTAGCAACTGATATTCTACATGTGCACACACATGCATGCATATATATTTGTAGATCTACATATCTCTACATTGTGTATGTATATGTTTGTGTACGTATGTGCTTGTGTATACACACTCACATATTAGCTGGCTCTGCTTATTTCAGCCAGCTTTTCAAAGAACCCTCCCTTCATGCTTCCTGACTATAAGCTGTATTGGCACAGGGCAATTTAGAAAATTATTAATTCATTAACTAATCTCAAGGATCCCTGAAGAAAATGCCAAAACTGACAGAAACAAAAACTTTGGGGGCTTCATCTGTTAGAATGAACATGTAGAGAATCCAGATAGTATGCAAGTAACTCGGAAAATGTTTATGTGGAAAATTGTCCATGCATTTTATTACTTGTTCACAAAAAATCTCAGTGCACAACTTAGCTAAATTACCGGCAAAGTTAAATTAGGCATGCACACTTAGAATTAAAAACACCCCTTCTGCCTGCCACACAGAGGCTGTGAGTTCATAGCAAATGGGAACACAGAAATACCTGTTCTTCAGTCTGTCAGAAGATGGTCTGCCTGGATAGCCATAGAACAAATTCTTAGTAGAAAAAAGGACTTACACAACAATGTTAAAAAATTAGCACAGTGTGCACTTCTGCTATAGTATTTTTATATGAATCACACAAAAGCACCAATTGTCTCACCAGAATAATTCAATAGTCACTACTGATAATGTTGTAGTGTCCAATTTGTATATGTCAGCGTTTTGGAAACATATCCTACAACTGAGTATTTGGAATATTTCCACGTTTAAAAGTAGTGGCCCATGTGAATTTTTTTGTTTCCTGATATTTGCTGTTCTCTCAGATAGGATTTTCTATTTATTTATATATACATTTGCGTGTATATGTATGTGTGTGTGTGTATACGCATATGTATATATAAATAAATATACATATATATATGTACACACACACAACCATGCACATATAAGTGTGTGTGTGTGTGTGTGCGTGCGTGTGTGCGTGCCAGCCTCTTTCATGTAGAAATCATCAAAATTGTGTATTTACAAACTAATTGAACTAGTCAGATTGCTGGGGTACATCCATAGCCCAAATAGAGCTCAGCTGTGCCAGGATGCATAGAGGGAGAACTCTGTGCTTTCAAAGGCCAAAAGGTCCAGCACACCAGGAGTTGGGATGCTGCACAGACTGTGAGACCAGGCATGTGGTCCGTTACTGGACAAACTTCTCAGGAACAATTTGTGACACTCCTTGGAAGTGACTGCCATTTTTTGTAAGATTGAGGTAGAATCATATGATGGTTTAATTCAAGGCTGGGAAAAACAGGGTTTATATTTCTGTTTTCCTTTCTTTAAGCAGCTTGCTGCCAGCCAGGCTTGCATAGGTATTTGGGTACTGGAAGATGCAATAAGTGTCTCATAGACCTTCCAGACCTTTTTGCAACAATAACGATGTATGGTCATGACAGAGGCTGCAGAAGCTAACAGAGGATTTTGAAAGATCTAGTGAAGGAGCTCTCTGAACCATTAATGATGATTTTCAACAAATCTTGGTGCCCTGGGGAGGATCCAGAAGGCTAGAAGAAAGCTTATATAGAGCCAACATTTATAAAGGTTAAACGGGATGACTTGAGTAATTATAGGCCTGTCAACCTGACATTGATCCCAGGCAAAATACTGGAACAGCTGATATGAGACTTGATTAATAAGGAATTAAAGGAAGGTAATATAATTAATGCCTTTCAACATGGGTTTATGGAAAATAGATCTTGTCAAACTGGCTTGATATCATTTTTATGAGATTACAAGCTTGGTTGAGAAAGGTAATGGCACTGATGTAATGTACTTAGATATCTGTAAGGCATTTGACTTGGTACCACCTGACATTTTGGTTAATAAAAGCGAATGCTACAAAATCATTGTAGCAAACATCAAATGGATTAAAAAATAGCTAATTGGTACATCTCAATATGTAATTGTAAATGGGGAAAATTCACTGAGCGTGTATGTCACCACTGGAATCCTGCAGAGAATGGTTCTGGATCCAAAGCTGTTTAATATTTCTAACCATGTTTTGAAAAGAAAAAAAAAGAAAAAAAGTGGTCACTGTAGATTGTATAGATTATACATACAGACCACACAAACATTAGGAGGGTAGACAACAATAAAATGAATGTGTTGCTGGTAAGGAACAAGCCAGAAGTTTTGGACAAAATCCAATGTTTTCTGTCTAGAAACAGCAAAAGGCAGCTTTACAGGACCTTTCCTGTAGCAGATGTGACTTTTAAAGACTTAGAACTCATTACAGGTGGATAATCACAGCTTCCAGTGCAGTGTGGTACCTAAAAGGGATCATAATTGAATGTGCAGCCAGGAATATCAGGTCTGAGCAGAATGGGTTTATATTACTACTAATATTGGCACCACCATCACCCTTTTGGGAGGATGGGGTCCCATTCTGAATCCCAGCTCAAGGGAAATGTTGATAAGCTGAGGAGCTGAGAGAAGACCACCAAGAGCATGCAAGGAACTTGAAGGTATGATTTATCATTAAGAGCTCAATGAATTCAATGTTTCCTCCAGAAAACAGAGGACTAATGAGGTGAGCTGATCCCAAAATTATGGGATTTGTTTTGCCCAAATTTCTGCATGTGAAAGACAGGACTAGGGTTTAGACTCACTGCTTTGTACCCCTTATTCAGTCAGGAGTCAGAAATCAGATAGTTCAGAAATCAGATATCCCTAGTGGGCAACTAATACTGTACAGAGATAGCTGCAATGAAATTCCTTCAGGTAGTGCCTGTTTCTCTCAGAATCCCCAAACACTGGGTGAGACAAGGTGCTTCATTTTTGCGTGGTTAAAGTTAAGTGAGATAATCCCACACTAATTGCCTCCATGGGGAATGTAATTTTTAAAATGAAGCCTCTTCAGTCTGTTAAACAGCAGGCTCCGAAGGCTGGAAGTTTTATAGGGACAGATTCAGATTGAAAATCAGGTGCACATTTTTCTCAGGGAGTGCAATTAACCTTTGGAACAAATTGCCAAGGGTTGTGGCACTTTCTACACCAGTGGAAATTTATAAATTAAGATGGAATGTTTTTCTGAAAGATTTGCTCTACTTAAAATGCACTGATTTGGCGAAGTTAAGTGGCCTGCGTTGTACAAGAGGTCAGAGAAGATCATTGCTTTTGTCCTTTCTGGACTAATGATATGTGTCTCTACATCTTGTGATGCTAGAACACCTTTAAAAAAATCATTCCTTAAGTCTCTCTCCATTCCTAAATTTCCTTCCTTCTAACAACAACTAGAATTCCCTTTCTCGGAGAACAAAGGCCTTAAGGACGTTTGGGTGTGTAAATATCCTGGAAACTAAAGACTTCTAAGAATTTGGGGTATGCTGAAGAAACATAGATGATTAGATAGAGCTTGGGGAACATTCACTGCCCAAGTGTTAATTGTGTGTTAGTCTTGTTGGGGGTGGATGCTGAGTAGTTACCACTGCGAGCTTCCACATAATTAGGGCACAAGTGTCTTGAAAAAGACATGGTGTGTTTTCAAAAGTATTCCACAAAATGCCCCACGGTTTCCTTTCTGCAACAGACACTGGAGCAAGGCCAGATCCACCCTGCTCTTGGCCTCCACACCCTGATGGTTCATGGCTCAGACTAGCAAGGTCACATTGTTGATGTGGGGTTAAGTGAACAGGAAAGCCATTAAAATTTATGTGATTTTGGCAAGGTGCTGTATTTTCCCTGTCTCAATTCTATGATTTTCTGGATTAAAAAAAAGAAAAAGAAGATAAAAAGTAGTAGAAGAATAAGTGGAAAGGAAAGAAAAAAAGAAAAAAAGGACCAAGGAGAGAAACAGGGAGGGATTAGAGCAATTTGGAGAAAGTTTTCTTCAGTCTGACTTTGACTTGACCATCTAGATTTAATTCTAAATCCCCCATTACCAAGGGCTGAGAGGCTGATGGAGATAGTACACTTCAGAAGCATTCAAATAATGGAAAGGATTGAACAATGTCTAGAGCTGGTCACAAAGTTTCCATATACATTGCTTTGGATGACCAATTGTTTTTTATGCTTCATGAAAATTATCTACTGTGGAATTTTTCAAGTTTTCACTTTAAATATATGTGAAAATACAAGAGAAAGGTTTTTAGTTTTAATCTGACAATTATCAGGAGCCCATATTTTAAAAGTCATCATATTGGCTGCTAGAAATTGTATTTCAGATACCTTAATTTCTTATTTTTTTATGTGGGCCAGGTTTCTGCCCATGTTTCCCAAGATGCACTGTAAGCTGAGATCAGAGCACCCATTCTAGATCATATATATGTAACATATTCTTATATATAAAATGTGTTCTGCAGTTTCTTGGTGGGACTGGAGAATCATGGAGCCAAAGAGCTAGCAGAATGTCAGACTCACTAGGAAACACATGAGCTACAAGCCCATGAAGTACCATGACATTTTAAAATAAAAACTCATAACCTTTTGATGAACATTTGGAAAAAAACCCCAAAAATATGAACACTGAGTAAAAATGAGTATTCTAGGAAGCTACAGGAACATTCAAGCACATAAATAAGGAAGAGCACATAAAAAATATATAGGCAGGATAAACTGAGGGCAAAGTGAGCAAATTGTATAATTTTGTGCGAGTCCTGAAGCAAATTATTTGAGACCAAAACAACTTTAACTAGTGTGTGCCTTATAACCACAGATCCTGAAAAATATCCCTTAATGTGAGGACAAGATTTTGTTGCTAAAAATTGTGATGTCCATCCTCCAAAAAAATTTTGAGATGTAGGTCTCAGGATCATGGATCAGGCAATGTTCATATGACTGCCTGCAGGTTCCATTCCCACCTACAGCACAGGAACCTACAGGCCACACAACCATTTTCATGAAGCTCCTGATGCTCCCATGTAAATAGAAACCAGCAGAAACCTGACGAAGCTGTGGGCTTCACCACTCTGCAAAATGGAGTCACTGGCATCGAGGTGGCCCAGCACCTTCTGCCTCCCATTTTTACATGCTTTGGCAATGTTTTTAAAAAACTTTAAACATGTGTTGGGAAGGAGGGGAGATTTTGAAAGTTCTTGAGCTTTATGGTCAAATCTGCTCCAGACGACTTTGGAATTACATCGTTAGTGCATGTGTCGGGCTTTGCTTTCCTTTACGTTTGAGCTGGGGACACTTAGACCCTTGGTTGGAAATGCTGAATACTTAGAGGGGTAAAAAATTTGCAGTCAGCCCAGATGGATGCACAAGTGTGGCTGAGCATCTTCTACAAAGAAGATCAGCAGCGGTTCACCAAGGGGTTTCTCCACTTGAAATGCAGGGAAATTGCACCTTGGTGACTGTAATTTATCCTGCCTGTGTAGAGGCTCGTGCCTGCCCCTGTCACTCAGCAAGCAGTTGGGCAAATACTACCTGGTAAATTCAAAACAAACCCAACCCAAGAGTCATAGCCAGGCCTTGCTTCCCACCTTTCACTTTCCATGAAGATTTTCTGCCTGAATACATATAAAAGGAAGTAAATGGGAATTCAAATTCTGTTACAACTCATTATAGTTTTTTTCTGCTTCAGTAACCTTATTGATTACAGAAAAGACTGATTGAAGGTATGCTTCATATTTTTCCCCCAACACTTTCAATAAATCTCCTTTATGTGCACAAAAAATAAATAAATAAGTAAAGTGTGTCTTCCTGACAGCTGGCTGTAGAGTAAACTTAGAGCACCTGCTTTCTTCCCTTTTGTTCATTTTTTACTGCTAAATGAATAACACTTAACACTAAATAAAGAAGGAGGGTGACCATGACTACTGAAAAAGATTCAAAGGCAGCCTGTGCGTTGCTTATAAAGAACTGATTGCAAACACGTAGTGTATGGCAGATAACAATATTCCTGCACAATAATCTAGCAGTAATTCACATTGCGGTTTAAGTGCCAGATCCTCATGAAGCCACTGAATAATCTAAGGCAACTCTACTCTGTCAGGTGCCGCACATTTCTTTGGCAAATTTAACTGATAATGCATTTAAAGGTGCTGCTAGGACAGCCAGTGTCCTTGAAAGCTGGCAGGAGGGGACACAAGCAACTTTACCTTATTTTGGCCTTAGTTGTAGGAGGGTTTGGGGAAAAAAACCCCCAACCTTCTTGAGGTCTTGATTATTTTGTTTGTAAATAACCATCTGCTTCTTTCTGATCAAGAGCCAGCATAGTAAGGTATGACCCCAGGGAAAGCTGTGATTGATACTCCGCCACCTCTGTTAGCAGGGGTGCCACACAAAAGATAGCAATAGGCTCACCAGTGGCCCGTGATGAAAAAGAATACACTTTCTTTAAAAATGTAAATGATCTGATGTTATAAAGGGATGCAGGTGGCATAGGGGAAAAGCCCAGCCATCAAACACCTCATTTCTGTCATACCTACCTACCCTCCCCTCTCCCACTCGTTTGTCAGTCCAGCTGCCGATCTTCGCTCCGGAGAGAGAGGCTGCACAGCCGGGGCCGGGCCAGGCAGGCATGGCATCACTCCCGTCTGCCCAGAGTCACGTCTTTGTCACCGGCTCTCCACTGGCTCTGAGTGTGACCTTGGGCAAGTCCCCTAAGCTCTCTGTGCGTCAGTTTATCTACTGGTGAACTAGATATAATACTTTTACTGGGGATTATGGCAATTAAATGCTGTTCGCAAAGCACGCCGAGATCCTCCATGCTCCAGAAATGAATATTCTGGCTCTGAGTTTGCTGTGCTGATCTAACGCAGCATACCAGTGAGAGCTGCTACTAAGTTCCTGTGTTGTCTTCCATGTTTCCAAAGACTTTGAGGACCTGTCCTGGGGAGCAGGAGTGCTTAAGAGATCAAGAGTTTTTTTACAGAACAAAATGGCTTGGATTGCTGTTGTTCTGTCACTTGTGGCAGTCCTTGTACGTTCTGTGTTTAAAAAAAAAAAAATTTAGCAGCTGAGAAATGTTCTGACTATTCAACATTTGAAAAATCAGCTGCTGAGAATTGTTTCTGGCTATTCAGTGTTCGCATCCTTCCCTGTAACCCAGTATTTGCACTGGTAAAGAGCTAGTTTTACCAAGCAGAAGCTGGTCAGCTAAACTGTTCAATGAATTTGAGAGGAAAAAAAAAGCGAGGGGGGGGAAATAGGTTATAAAACTGTCTGGTGGATTTTTTCACTTAGGTATTTCAGCCTAATATGCTTTTAGTGGAAAGGTTCCAAAATGTACAACCAGGAAAAAAAAAAGGAAGGGGGGGGAAAATTCCCAGGCAAAATAACTAGAGGTAAATTCAGTGTTTTTCCACTCCAGTGACCACAACCTTTGCTTTTATTCTGGTGCAAACAGCTGCAGGTGCCTCAAGTCAGCCAGTTCTATCTATCTGCAATGTCATCCATGTTTACTTGCAGCACTGGACTTTCGATTCTGTCAGAGTGCCAATCCAACGGGCCGCCAGGCACTGCAGCTGACAGTCAAATCTGTAATACTGAATCCTTCTTCTGGAAAAAAGGGCTAAAGAGGTTAATACACTCAAGTAAGGATAAACACACCAGCTGTTATAGTTTCTAATATTTAATGTCATTATCAAATAAAATAACTCCTAAGAAACAAAAAAAAATGTAGCCTTCAAATCACTCTTCTTTGTTAGTATTAATAAATTATCCAAAAAGCCTATACTATAAAATAATAATAGAGAGCATACAAGTAAAGTCATATTTGCTCTTCTGCTCTACTGATGTTGCTCTGTGCTGATACCATTACCTTTCGGTGTTTCATCAATACTGATGTCATGCACTGCAAAGTATCTATAGGATAATCAGGGATGGATTGTTGGAATATAGAGAACTATAATTTAACTTCTTTTTTTTATTATTTTATTTCAAGGTGCTTGTTGAAATATTTTCTCTATCTGATTTACTGAACATTATTAACATTATTATTCAAAGATTTAATGACTGTTAGTCTTTCTTTTTTACAAAAATCTGCTTAGAATCATATGAATAATGAGTCCTGTAACAGCGAGAGTGCTTTTGTGTGTGTTTGTGTGTGAGATCTTAAAGGATCCCCTCCCCATTACTGAGGTCAAATACTTTTTAGAGTCAGGAAGTGAATATCTGGTTTCCTCCTGGCATTATAGTTACAGTTTCTACTGCTGTTCGTCAGTGTGGAATAAACAGGAGATAACTTGAATGCATTCAGAGAGGTAGAGAAATACACACAAATACACAATGGCAGGTGCTTCACAGCCCACAAAACAGCCTGCAATGAACTCAGCTTCTAGTTTATGGTCTATGTTATAGCAAGACACACTCACTGCCTTACACTTAAAGGTCTATGACCAGTTCCATAAAAATCCTTGAATTTTACAATTTATTAGCCAGCCATTTCAAATTGCATCAGACTGAACTTGACAATGCATTCATGCTTACTTTTTGGTTTTCCAAGATTTGATAAAATTTGTTTCTCTGGTTATGGCTTAACTGTGGGCAAAGGCACAGAGTTGGTGGGGACTTTGGGGTATGACTTTGTCAGCAAAGGTGGTGCTGCTGCTTGAGGCGGGACCATCAGCTACTTTGGGCACAAAAGGAGATATTTACCCTTGTTCTGTGACTTATCCAAAGTGTGACTAATGTTGTTCTTTTGCTGGCCACACAGGTGCATTTATTTCCTGCACTGTGCTTCTTACTAATACATGGATTATGGAAAAAAAGAATAGAATTTTTTTTCCTTACTGGTAAAGTACCAGGTGTAAGACAGAGCTGGCTCAAACACAGAAATACCTTCTCATGACAAAACGGTCATTTTGAAATTATCCCTCTCCATTCTCCCCTCAAAGTGGGAGATTTTTAATTTTGCTTTAAAACTTCTCCCCCCTCCCTCCCCCCAGTAAATGCTCTCCAGAAAAAACAAAAATCTCTTCTAGGGGAAGCAAACTGGAGTTTCTTGGGGCTTGCCAGCTGCCTGGCAAAAAGGGAGAGCGGCAGGAGCCTTGTCGGCAGGCTGCTGCAGGCTGGCCACCCCATGCCTGCCTCTCCTCCTCCTCCTCCTCCTCCTTCTCCTCGCCTTCCCCCTAGCCTGGCTGCTGGGGAGGCAGCTGGGCTGCAGGGCCGGCAGAGCGCCAGGGCACTCAACCTCCCCTCCTCCCTCTTCCAGACCTGCTGCATCTCCCCAGCTGCCTGCCTGGAAGACTATTGTCAATTTTGCTCTCTCCCTGCAGACGACAACAAAATCGACAGGGGCCTTCCAGCCAAGCAGCCATGTAGCCATCAGTCTGCTTTTTCCTAATAGAAGATCAGAAATTTCTGGCAAAATTGAAATTTTCCCAGAAAAGAAATCCCAATTTTATAAAAGGCATATTTTTTCCCCAGAAAGTCATTCCAACAGAACATTCCCAGTTACTGTAGTTTGAGAGACCTTTGAATTAAAATCTATAGAAAGAACTGCTTGTGTGCTTGGCTGTGAAATAAGGGCGGGTGAACAGAGACAAATACAAATAGGAACTGCCTGGGAACCAACGTGCAGGGTCCCATCATCTAAGGATCAGGCCCACGGTATTTACTTGACCTTAAAGAAACTAAAAGGGGTGGTATCTTTCCTATGAAGTACTAGAGATGATAATTAAGACTTATGTAGCAAGGTTATGTCTCTTTTGAATAATTTACGCAGCTCTGAACTCTCGTGAGAATGATTCCCATCTCTCAATTACTATCAAAATGGTTCAGAAAAGTATTCAAGCTTTTGTGGCCTCATCAGAACAGAAACCTTTTCAGCAGTGGCACATCAGACACTGCAAGAAAGAGGGTAAAAAAATGCATTTTCACTCAGGGTAGTGCTACAATGTCACCTTTGTCTCTGTTTTATCCGCCTGCTCTTGGGGCCAATTCTCTCAGTGGTAAACAGTCTGGTGGTCCTGCCTGTGTCATCCACATCTATGGATTTTGAAGGGGAGTTGCCCAGGTGCCAGCGATATCAGGGAATCTCAATGCATGACCTGAGCACACCTTTCAAAGGGATGTGAGATGAGAAGCTGCAGACACTCACCACTGTCCCATGCAGATTTTCCTCTGTGTGGAGGCCAAGTCTGTGCTGAACACATCATCCTTCCTTCCAGACACAGGACTGCAGATTGGACTACACAACACTTCCACTTTTGTGGTTTTCCCCTAGCTAGGACATCTCAGTTGGGTCAAATGCCAGAGTCCTGATTTCCAGTGGAATAGGGAGATCTGTGCTGGAGGATCCAGGTGGTTAGTGCCTGAGTAGGGCTGTAGAAGCAAATTTGAAAATATTTCCTTGTGATCGACACTACCTTTTTCCCAGTAACCTTGTAGCTGGAGGAAGATGCAGATAACATAGTCTACACTCAGGCAAACCTCCCACTGAAGTCATCTGGAGCTTCAGCTGAACAAGAGCTGTAAGAGGGTCAGATGTAGCTCCATTTGTACTCCTTAGTTGTGCGAGGCCTTGTGCAGGTGAGTTTTTGCCCAATGGGAACAGCTTTTCACAAAACAGCACAGGAGCCTTTTACACACTCTGGAAATGTTTTGCAAGTAAAGCACCATTAAGCAATCAAAGTGCAATACAAAATAAGCTTATCAGATGTTTAAATGGGAATAAAAGTGGTAAAACCCAGAGAGAACCCATGGAGATGTGGAGGGGTGAAGCCCCCCTGCCTGGTACCCAGCAGGCAGAGTACCTTGCCGTGGGGCTGCAGAATCGATGCCCCGTGGAGGCTACACACTGCACCTCCTATGGTATTGATTATATTCCACTGGACACGCTTGTAATACAGAGGCACAGCAGGGTGAGCTAAAGGATGAAGTGGCAGCTTCCTTTCTGAATGCGCCAGCCTTCACAGATATAAACCAAACCCTTTATTTGCATGTAAATATTTGCAATTAATTCTTGATAGTTTTGTTTTTGAATGTTCATTAAAACTTCTCTCCCCTATATTTTATTCATATAGATCAGTCTTTGGCCAACATCTTTCATAAAGTGCTGAAATTTGCCCTTGAGGCATCAGATGGAGTAGTCAGATTGTCAAATAAGTCTCCTAATTGAAGTTAACACTGGCACAATATTTGTCTTTTGAAAATAAACATTGCCAGCAAAGTTGCAGGTCCACCACTCTGTGTGTGCTCTGGCAGTGTGGGAGAGCCATGGAGCGTATAGTAGAAAAAGGGGAGTTTGATATGAGGAATAGCTCAGAAATGGGTATTGTTAGCATATTGCTTCAGTGAAATACCAAACATGCCATTTATCAAAACAAATCCAGCAAAAGCTGCTTTTTGTGTTGAAGTCACATGTTAGCAGGTACAAGGAATAAATAAATATTCTCTTTAAGCAATGTATTTGCATTTTTATATCTTAGAGGGTCAGAAGCAGACATGGGAAATCAATAGTTCTCCTTGCGCTGCATGAAATTAATCAGTAACTTCGGAGACACTCTGTATTTAAGAAAACAAACTGAAAGAACATCACATGGCTTTTAAAGACGTCCTCATGTGACATTCCCAGTGGGTTTCAGGCGATAAAGGACTGAGTATTTTCCAGTGCAAGGCTTACAAGAAAACCAGAACCAGAACACAAGGCAAGGCATCGTTTGACGATGCCTCCTCTAAGATGAATCGGAAAGTGCTAGTGCATTCATAAGAAGCCTGATAAAGTGTTGTGCCAGTTAGCTGTTTCTGAGGGAAAAGATCATAGACCTGAGTTTTGCCACTTACCTTGAGTGCTGATTTACCTCTCCATTGCAAATCTGGCAGCTGGCTTCAGCATAGTGCTTAAAATGACTGCTCTCCCAAAGCACACGACTGGCTTGAGTGGAAGTGGGGTGTGTGCTTCAGGGTGTGCTGGGACTTCTGTGGCAGTGCCAGTGACCAGGCAGAACCACTTCAGATACCAGGTGATGTGTAAATGTAGCAGAACAGGGCACATAATGAAGCCTCTAAAGCCTGGGTTTCTCTTTTTCCCATTCATACAGTTTACAATTAAATGCTGATTTGTATTTGCTGTTTGCCATTATTTTGAATAAGAATCTTTCAGGAATGGTTCACCATAAATGCAGAACCCCTGCTTTGTAATAACCAGTTAGGTACACCACCCAATCCTGTCTCTGCTCCTGAGCTATTTGTTTTTATGTTATAAATCCAGAAACAATATAGGGATGTGTAGCATTTGCTACTGAGGTTCATATGAGGTTCTGCACTCATGGTAGGTGATAATTCACATACCTGGACTGAAAATTCAACTCCATCAACAGCAAGAGGGCTATTAGATAAACTGAGCCATTAGCAGCTGGTGATCATACAGACAACTCCTACCTTAAGTCTCTGCCCTGTCTTGTAAGCTCCTTGGGTACTCTGCCTTCATCCCCAGGGACCTTCTACTAGGCAATCCCATTCCTAACCTGAGCGAATCCAAATGACCTGAGAGTGAAGCAAAACAACTTCATTTAAAATGACTGTGTACAATGGCTGTACTAGTGGTGGTGGTGAGCTGTCCTTGATGCATCTCCTGCTGCCCAGTGAGTGCAGCTGCTCTGTACCACGTGCCCTGCTGGTTCCAACCCAGCCCAACATGGGGCTGCTGTAAAGATGGTGATAATCCTTGTGCAAGCAGGGCCTGAAAGGGCTCCAACAAGCCTGAGACTGCAGCACGGGGAGCAGAAAGATGACGTAAAATTGTCTGTATCCCTTGGTCTCCCCAGCCAAAAAGCACTTCAGAGCTAAGTGCTCTTATACACGCCATAGTAAGGACAGAGCGCTTGCAATGAGGTTGAGTGGCTCTGAGCCATGTAAATCGAGTCTGGGAGCTTCAATTTAAAGCACTAATACCCTAACAGAGCTCCCACTAATAAAACAAAGCCCACTGACTTTGAGATGAGCAGAATGAGGCTTTTGTATCAGTGTAATACAAAACATGAATTGCTTGATGGGAGTGAAGACTCACTGATAGCATGGGAGCAATAAAGAGCTGATCCTACTTCCATTAACTTTATTGGGAGCAGCTCCAAAATATTTAAGTGGAGATTGGCATATCACATATATCTAATCTAAAGTATCTCAGGATTTACGTTATGGTATCAGCCCTGAGACAGACAGATGAAATATTACTCCTACTACATTTAATTTATAATCTTCATCTCACTAAACCTGCACCTACCTCCTTATATGGACCCCATTACTAAAGTAGCTGAGTGGCTGCCAATTATTTAGACATATAAATAAAATAGCAGAGATTATTTTGTTCTCTGCCTCCCTACTTCTCCTGTAGTTTGTAAGATTTCCCGTAACGTTTGCCCTTGTTCTGTGTAAGGTTTCATGTGTAAGTGAATGCGACTGGGAATCTCCAGGTTCGTTTGAAGCCTTTTGAGGAAAACAGGTATGCCACTAAGGAATGAACATTTATTTCTGAATATATTGAGATCAATGACTGTCTGAAAGCATAAAAGCATATAATGGAGTCTAACTGTAAGAGAGCTGAGAGAATTTCATTGCATAAGCTCACAAAATTCCCCTGTTGGTTCACAGTCCAGATTGTTCCCGTCAAATGTCATGGGAGGTCATGTTGGTGGAAGGAGATGTGGTATCTCAGGAAGCAAAGTCCAATACCCTGAATGGCTTTGACTATCAAGACAGAAACACTGGTCAAACCAAAAGAATTTGTGCCTCTGAGTAAATAGATTGATGTGTTTGGAAGTTTCTAGAGCTTCCACAGGGCTTGTGGATTCATTCCTAGAAGTGAGAAACTGCCACGGCAAAGCTTCGAAGTCAAACAGTGCACAGGTGGCCAATCTGTATATCATAGGGGTGGCTACGTACTTTCGGCTGGTCAGTCACTGACAGAAAATTGATTACCAAGGACTGAGTAATTACCTTTTCTATAAAAACATCTCTCCAGTCCTGAGCATGCAGCACTGCAATACCAGCTCTTCAGAGAGATGCTCTCAGAGAATGTGGTGGTGATTGGGGTTTAGAACAAGACAAGCCATACAGGACCAAACTTACCATCTCTTTGGGATAAGTACTCAGCCCAGTCCTCACCCGTGGCAATCAGGGGCTGCATCTTGGGAGGGTTCAATATGGAGCAACAGTTGCTCTGAAACTGGTCCAAAAGGAGGAACACGAGATATTTCAAGATGTTTCCTCCAAAGCCTCTCTTCTATTTCTGGCTGCTGCTTGAACTCTGCCAATGGATAAACAGATAGCCCTGGACACTTTTCATAATTGTTTCTGGATATATCCTTCGTCAATCTTATTCTGCACAAAACTTCTTGAATAGCTCATTTAAGGAGAAAACACTTGAAAAGTATATTAGCAAACTCTTTCAGTGGGGTAAAACCATCAATATGGAAAATTCAAGTTTTCAAGAGAGCCATTAAGTGTGATTAAACCTTTAAAAAGGGAGAACAATGAATGCAGCCTTGTATTTAGCAATTTCATATCTTTAATTGTACAAAGATTTTCTTTAAAAGCACAAGCCTGAAAGGAAGTTGAATGTTACAGTATTTACTGAAGGAAGGCAATGAGAGAAGGCCTGTTCACTAGCTAATGGAGTGAAGCCCAGAAATAATGACAAAAAAGCGGTAACAACCGCTCTCCAACACAACATATATAAAAGAGGGAGCCATAAAAAGGCAACAATTCTTGACTTAGCTTTGAGTTTCACAATTACTGTGATTACAGATAGCAAGTGGAAGAGCATATAAGCCATGATGAAATCTGGTTGGCTTTGCAATTGAGATTCAAGTGAAAGAAAGCAAGAGGGACATTGAATTTCTGCAGCACAAATTTTGGATGGGGTATGAGAAATGGAAAGAAAGGAAGAAAGAGCAAGGCCATCAAAGAGTTCAGCAGAAAATGAATATATTCTCATCCATTCCATCTAATAATAAACACAGTAGGGGCCAGATCCTCAGCTGAACTGAACTGGTAATGCCAGTGATTGAGCTAGTTT
Organism: Neopelma chrysocephalum; assembly: GCF_003984885.1. Lineage (NCBI taxonomy): Eukaryota > Metazoa > Chordata > Aves > Passeriformes > Pipridae > Neopelma > Neopelma chrysocephalum. The sequence continues at coordinate 10,016,361 of NW_020897717.1, forward strand.
GCTGCTCCTGTAGATGTGACTACCATACAGTCAGACACATCCTGTCATAATGTGGCCTGTGCCATCTTGCATCAGCTTTCACATGCAGAGAAAACTTTGACTATCAGGAGCTTGAATAAAAATAAAAAAGGGGAGAGGGGCTAAAATCGAGTTGATTAAGGCATACAATAATTATATTTATGATACATTTAGTGTTAATTATTAGTGTTACTTTAATAGAAAATATTTTGATACTTTAATGACACGTTAATTATCAACTTTATTTTTCTTGATTAATATTTTTAAAAAGCGGTGTTAACATCTGATCTGCGATGACATGCATGCATGGCTTTCTTCATATATGTATTACTAAGATTATATGTGCGTTTACTTTTCCATGACACAGCTATGCTACCTCAGCTACAGCCTTAGGTGCACTTTAAAGATTAGTGGACATCTAGTGCTTTTCCTAAACAAATTAGAGGACTGGGTAATCACCTACCAAAAGAAGTTCAACAAGGGAAAATACTGGATTCTGCACCTGGGAAGGGGCAAGCCTGGATGCTCGTTAGGGTTAGGGAATGAGATGCTGGAAAGCAGAACCTAGGGGTCCTGGTTGATGGCAAGCTGAATATGAGTCAGCAGTGCCCTGGCAGCCAGGAGGGCCAACCCTGTCCTGGGGGCCATCAGGCAAAGCATCACCGGCCGGTCGAGGGAGGGGATTGTCCTGCTCTGCTCTGCACTGGGGCGGCCTCACCTTGAATATTGTGTGCAGTTTTGGGCACCACAATATGAGAAAGACATTAAGCTATTAGAGAGTATCCAGAGGAGGGCACCAAAGATGGTGAAGGGCCTTGAGGGAAAGCCGTATGAGAAGCAGCTGAGGTCATTTGGCCTATTCAGTCTGGAGAAGAGGAGACTGAGGGCAGACCTCATTGCCTCATTGCAGTTACAACTTCCTCATGAGAGGAAGAGGAGGGGCAGAAACTGATCTCTTCTGTGTGGTGACCAGTGACAGGACCTGAGGGAATGGCCTGAAGTTGTGTCAGGGAAGGTTTAGGTTGAATATTGGAAAAAGGTTGTTCACCCAGAGGGTAACTGGGCACTGGAACAGGCTCCTCAGGGAAGTGGTCACAGCACCAAGTCTGACAGAGTTCAAGAAGCACTTGAACGATACTCTCAGACACATGGTGTGACTCTTGGGGATGGTTCTGTGCAGGGCTAAGGATTGGACTCGATGATCCTTGAGGGTCCCTTCCAACTCAGCATATTCTGTGATTCTGTGATTCTTTGATGTATAAAGGTTGAGCAGAACCATATTAGCTCTCTGAGGAGTTTGTCTACCCAAGTTTATTGCACTTAGGAGCTGTAAGCTTGTTTAAAGTCATGGTTACTTGCATGAGCAATGATGTAAGTAGTCAGTGAGGAATGGAGGGGTAATGTACAGGTGGCAGCATGTCAGTAGGCAGAAGGACAGTGAAAATGGATATGATTTCAAAGACTGCAAAAGCTACTGAGACTCACTCTCAATGGGGAGCTGGATTACAGACTTCCCAAGAATCCTTCAACCAGCTTTTCAGTGCCTGTGGTATGATATCCCATCCCCAGTTAGGTGGGTGTTAGACAGACACCCACTCTTCGGGTTTGGCATCTATCCTCCCTAGTGAATATACACCTCTTCTTTGGTATTTCATTTACTTTTGTGTTGTAACAAATAAATAGAAATGTTCCTGAAAAAATTGTCTTGGCTTTTTTGGCCCTGGTACTGAATTAGAGCAGGTGTTTGAAGCTGGAGGCTCCTTGCTTTGAGAAATGGCCCTGCCACTGAGACATATTTAGTAAGTGGGTGGAGCGGTCAGAGGAGTCCATCATCCCTCCAGGTTTGGTTATTGATTTTGGAGCACTTGTATTTTTAATTATGAAGATGGTTCAAGCTGTGATTGAGGACTCCTGGTAGCTCTGAAAACAACATCCAAATTTGAGATATAATTGTCATTGGAGGCACTGAAAATAGTTGTAAAATACTGATACTTCCTGTAGTCCCACCAAATCTGGAAAATGTTGGCTGGAGACATCCTCGCAAACCTCTTGCCTGACAAATGAAGAAGTGGGCAATGCCTGTAATTTAAATTTTGCAGTCTGCCATCAATGAAGTTGTATGAAAATCACTAGACCGGAAAGGGGTTTTGAGTGCGAAAGATGAATGAAAGAGCTCCCCATGGACTACGTACACTGAGGTTTTGCTAATGAAGAAGCAGCGCAAATACAGAGTTCCACTGCCTAAAATAAAAGCAGACTAATCACAATTTCTCTGTGACATAGCCCTTAGCCATGGTAGTAACACGCAAGATGATATTTTGTAATTATAATAGAAAAAATTACGTCCTTACAGAAATGAAATTATTCATTTATTTGTAAATGTTACATCCCTGACACTCCCAGGACTGTGGCACTTTTTTCCAATGGAACACTTAAGCAATTACTCCTTATGGATAAGGCAGGAGCATCTGGATATACAATAGTTTCTGTATTAGTAAAGTTGCTGTGATATAGTCTGTTTGCATCTACTGCTGGTGACCAGAAGCCATTATTTCTAAAGGATATAATGGCAACCAGAAACATTATGCTCACAATACTGAAGAATGCAAATGCATTAGCTCATGACCTCCGAGGAAATGGTATGTGACACTGCTGTTCAAAAAGTTTTGAAACTGGTTTGCCATGTACTTACGTCTACTTGCTCATAGAAAATGACTCCTGTCACTCATTTTGCTTTGACCTGCAAGGAGAATGAATGACTCACATATGTGATCTTTAAAAACACGTCCACATCAAGAAAAGGAGGACTGGGAGTGAACAGGTTGAGGAGGCGTAAGAGAAGTGAGCTATTGTGGGTGGGTAGTGAAATAAAAGCTTGGTCACATGGCAAAATAGTAAACAAGGCAGCAATGCTGTTGAAGAGATTTTTTGGTTCCTGGAGGGTCAAGAATGGTTAAACATAGGTGTCTTCAGAAGTGTATCACCAGGCCTTCACTAGCCATTCACCAGCTGTGGTCCATCAGATCTTGTCCTTGTGCAGACCAGGGCTATCTGGCACTCTCATGGAAGGCGTATTTGCATAATCTAGCGCTGATTTTGGCCCAGAACTGCAAGGAAGAGAGATGTGCTACTGGAAAACCACAATGAGAAGCATACACTGGAAGCCAAGGACTGCAAGGATAAAAAAATATCCTGGATAGATTAGCCTACCAATATCAAATGATAATTGTGCCCTGTTTCCCTAGCTGTATTACCCTACAGTTGTGAGCGATACATTTTGGTGATCATGATTGAAACTTAGTTCAAGCTGACACTTGCTTCATTGTTTTTTAACCCTTGTTTTCTTACTCATTATCTTACTGTGATGAAATGGTAAAGCTCTCCCCATACCTTAACTGTGCATTTCTCATCTTGGCAAGCTGGTAAAAAAAATTGACCTTTAGTCCTTTTTTGGGGGGGGTCACTGAAGCCCTCAGTTTTCCAACTTTGCTTTATAATGCTTGTTTTTGCCTTTGGTTTGCTCCCTCTCTCTCTTGCACACACACACTCTCACACCCTCCACCCCCCCCACACCCATGTGCACATGCTTCCATTTCTACTTTCATGTGATTTCCCTCTCCTAGAACCATTTTCCAAAGAAGTTCTAAAGATCACAATGAAATGCTGTTTTGAAATTATTACTGCTGTCACTGTTAACTAGCAGCACAAAAAAAATTCTGCAGGTTGTTGCCTTTTAGAAAAACGCAACCAAAATTTGAGCTTTCTTGCTTATTGCTGATTTGTGTTCTCTGATATCTTGTTGATCCCTAGTCCAAAGTGTGTGTTGGGCTGCCTGTGGAATATTCTGGGATGACCAGGGCAACCACTCAAGAAGTCACTGTCTCCTGCTTTTCCTAATGCTTGGGAGAAGGACAAATTGTGTCAGGCGGACACCTGATAGGCACATGCTGCTGGACAGACAGGCATGGCTGTACCACCAGCTGCACTGAGGGGGCCAGGCAGAAACTCCACCAGCACCAGGGTAGGGGGACACAGCATCCCTGTGTACAGCATCCTTGTGTACACCATCTCTGTATACTGCCCCTGCACTGGGAGAGCGGCGTGCTGGCACATAGGGAGTATGGAGAAGCAAACATCTCCCATTCCCTTGCTCCTTTGAGAAAGCCTATGGAGGGAGGGACCCATTTTCTGGTTGAGGGAAAATAGCAGCTTGTAGGACCAAGTGCTTCGTGGGGAAGTGCGTTGCCCTCACTGTTACACTGTTGCAAAGCTAACACGTATTTTCTGTGAGGGAGTGCAAAAGAAAGGGTGTGAGCTAGATCAAGTTGAATGTGTTTAAAAATCCCAATGAAAGTTTAGAGAAGTGCATGAGACCCTGAACTAAGTGACTCACGCTTTCTTAAGCTGCCTGCTGGAGAGTCGGCTATTGGGACTGTTAGAAATGTCTGTTATGCATTCCCCTAAATGTCTGTTAGGGGAATGCAGAAATGAGTGTGTCTGTAATGATACATGGATTTAAAAATACACCTGATTCCTGTGAGGTCCTCTATCTGACTATTTCTAAACTGCAGATAACACAAGCTGCATGAGTGGTCTGCAGGAACAAGACTCCTTCAAGGCTCATCAGGAGTAACCCAGTCCCACATTTAGGAAAACCATCACCATGCATGGCTGGTTTCAGGGATTGCAGTGTTTCCCTGGAAATGAAAAGTAACGATGGTCAGTGTGATTCTGACTTGGGAAGGTATTACCAGAAAACTAGCCTTTAAGGAGGGAAGCAAGCTTCTGAAAAACTATCGCCATCATGGAAATGTTCTATTTCTCATGACAGTTTTCACATTTTTTTAATCTGTATTTCCACGCAGATAAGGATGAGAATATTGGGGAAAAAATAGTTATTGTGCAAATCAGGAAACAGTAGCAATACTGATTCTGCAAAAGGGGAACATTTCCCCATCTTTAAACTTCTTTCCTCACCTGACTGAAGCTGGCTGCATACACAAGAATTTTGTTGGACCAAGACTCTTGACCCTGGGATACCAGGTCAGCCCACTTCTCAGCCAGTCCACTGGTGCACTAAACTTGAATGAAAAGATGCTGGAAACCCCATAGGGTAGAACTACACTTATAAGCAAAGTGTGAGTAATTTATTTTTTTCTCACAAATTTAACATACTTCCAGGTACAAAGGGTAAACCTATCCATGTTCACTTTCTTTAAAATAACAGGAATACTTTATTGTGTTTCACTCAGTTTTACTTTGTTTTCTTAAGGACAAAGATGTGGTTTCTACTGCATCTGTGAGAACCTAATGCCCACCATTTAATGCCAAAATGGTCCAAGTGCAGCCACTGACTGACTTGTAATTTCCATGATTATGTTGAGTTTCCAGTGTGGCTCATTGGTGGTGCCTGTGAGAGTTGGTGGGGGGTGCAATGGCTGAGAAAGAAATAATTGCCAAGGTGTTTTCAGTAAATTATGAGAGTTTTCAAGAAAATTAGGAGAGGTGCAAGCAGGAATTTGACATGAGAAAGGATGGGAAGGTCAGATTTGGGGGCATTTGTGGTATTCAGGCAGAGCCTTTTTGTCATTGTTGGGTTTGGAGGCATTTTTACCCCTTTATGGAAGGATAATGCAGTATGTGGATGGATAGTAGTGAACGTAAGTGGCTTGAAAACAAAATAAGAAAGCCCTTGACCAAGACACTGCGGGTACAATTGCTTATCCAATCCAATGGAGATGGGTTTCACAAGGGCCCCCTCTTGTCTGAAACATCTTATTCTCCTTGTTAAAAGGCATTTAAAAACACAAAATACTTTTATTAAAAATGCTTTTCAGGGCTATATGACGCTAAAAGCACTTTCTATAGCTTGCATTGCTATTTAGGAGAGCATGTTATTTCTTTTTAATTTGCTCACTCATTCCTGAATAACTTTTCATAGGACTCCAGACACTGCAGTGTGACAGCTAAACCAAGGAGCATCGGATGCGATGGAATTGCTCTACAAGCAACCTTGCCAAAGGCCCTTTTGCTGCACAAAGCTGGCTCTATCTTTGTATATTGAGGGAGCTAAATCAATGTTAAATGCTTGGCTCTTTTCACAGGACAATGACCAGGACCTAAGCTGCGTCCTTCCTTTTTGATTGACACTTGAAACGTTGAGTTGGAATCAGCCAGAGGCACTGCTACAAGCTTGAAGCCTCTGCTGGGGATAACAACTGGTGACATCTGCAGAAAGGCCGACAAAAGGCAGTTGAAAGCCGTGTTTGTTGCTTTCCCCTCTCAGATCTCCTCTCTTTCATGGAGCTCCTTACTTGCTTTAATATTATGATTCAGCACCTGGCTCTTTTGAACCTTGCTTTAAACTTCAAAAGGCGAGGTGGTATTAACAAACATGAAACGAAAAAGTGGCAGTAGTTTGATTTACTGTTGTCGTCTTATCAAGGGGGTTTTTTGTCACCAGCTGCCACTTTCTGTCATCTTTGGAACCATTATCATTTCTCTAAAATCTAAAAGACTCCACTTAATAACAGCTTTGAATACAGGAAGGATCAGTAACCTATACAGTTCTGGGATGACAGAACCGTCAAATGAAAAGAAAGATGTTGCCAAAAAAAAAAATCCTTAAGAAAAAAACACAATAAAACAAATAAAAGCTGTAGTACTTCTAAGTGACCTTGATTTCAGAATTAAACAAATCAAGCACAATTGTATTGTTCTTTTTGGATTCATCCTGCACTTTCCTTGCAACATTTCTTTTTTGTTCTCAGGACTAAGCGAAAACAAAGCCAAGGCTTCCAGGACAACTGCTCAGTGCAGAACGAGCACTTGGTATCACATGAGCCCTGTAAGCTCCTCACTTGTAAAAGCGCCAGTGATAATTGCCAGTCTCATTTCACTGCTGTCCTAGTGCAGCAACTCTCATTCAGGCTGAGACGGAGCCTTGAAAGCTGCCTTACTAGGGCAGGCTCACTGGTCAAAAATCTATTTAACTCTCACTTTTATAGCACCTTTCCATGTTTCCCTACCGTCTTTCCCAATAGTGCTGTGCTGTCCTTTGGCCACCAGTGCAGAATCTGAAATGCCTTGTCAGGCCAGTTTGCCCATCAAAGCTTTCCAGGTTCAGTTAAAGGCAATCAAATAAATACAAAATTTTCTGACCAAAAACCTGCTGCACTCTCTTACTTGTCACTTCACTGTACTCTACAGAAAACTCATCCTTATCCCTTTTGTTTGTTGATTTATAATGCTATCAGCAATAGACCTACTTGGAATGGGAAATTTCTCCTAGTGTCTTCTAAACTCCTGAACTATTTCATAGACACACTGCTACCAGTGGACATTTATTTCACATAGATTTGAACCTGCACTTCTGCCCCTGTGCATTTTGGTAGTTATTTCCACCTATACAAAAGAGTGAAATCACCAAAGGGATCCTCTCTCCTGTCCCCGGTGAAGTGTTTTACCTCCTACTACCCACATGCAACACGAGGAAATAGGGAAATGGCTGCTGCAAAATGTTTTCCCCCAACATCTCAGCAGCTGGTCTCCCTGCCACTGGCCATCGACCCCTTTCCAGGCCCTTTTCATCACAGGAATCTGGGATGGTTTAGTTTCAGCATCTCTTGGTAGAATGGAGATGAAAAAAACAAAGTGAAAATCGTCTGGAATGTGAAAATGCTGATGTTCTGACTGATTGAAAACCAGGATTGCCAGAATCCAAAGTTGATTATGTTTTTTTTTGGATTGGGATATGACAAAACTCATACAAAAGTGAGACGGGGGTTGCTAAAAATACCTATTATCTTCTGACAGAAGGCTCACTGTGTAATCACACTTAGGTTTTCTCACGGAGCATGTCCACATTTGAAATTTTAGTCATTTTAACAAGTGTTAATTACCACATGCTAACTAGCAGAAGTGTGTGTGTGGGAGATGTTGTATATTTATTTGTTCCAGACTTGGAACATATTAGAATGTAGGCTTTATTCCAGTTTACTGTCCTATGAATGAATGCATTACCCAATTCCAAATGAAAGATACCACAAGAAAAAATAAGTAAGGATCTTTTCCCGGTATGTTCTTTTGATGAGGAAACCCAGAATATGTTTACCATATTGGGCCAACTGGAAATCTTATCTTCAGCCTGCTAAAAGTGCCTGTGACACAGAGGAACAGAAGCAATGTGCCTGTGTAGGGTAGCTTTTTATTTTTCCCAGGAAAAAAAAAGAAATTCTGAGAGAAAGAACAGAAAAAGCATGGGAAAGTATTGATGCAATTGCATTGATGCTCCTGAAAGAATGAGGATGAATGCAGGAGAAGAGCTGATAGCCATATTATACATGCACATACATATATGAATATATTTCTTTGTTTAATTCAATTTGGTTGGTATATTCAACTATATATGTGTTCAATATATTCATAATTATAGAAGCGTATACATATATTGAACATACAGGAGCTGAATTTTGGCTTCATCATTTCTCTGACAGATTTTGGAAATGAGAAAACTGAAATCAATCTTTTCTTAAAATCACTGGCCACATAATCCAAGATAAATATCTGACAGGCTTAGAGTATCTGAAGAACTTGGAGATGCAATCCCCACACCTGATCCAGACCTTTATAGTTTCTACAAGCTGCCTAGTATGAATTCCCAGAAAGAGAATGATGAACTAAAATAGTCCCACAGTCTCTATCAGGAGGTGTCCAGTGCTGGCAGAACAAGCCAAAAAAGGGAGCTGGAGAAGTACATGATGTATGTGATTCAAGATAAAAGCTACTGATGTTGGAGGAATACCTTCAGAAGGAGCACCTCTCTGTGTGGAAAGAGATGCAAAGGAGAAATGGGGTGGAAATGTTCCCATAGCCTACATTAATTTCTAGATTGAAAACAAAACCCAACAAACAGAAGCACTGCAAGGATTTAGTCAGGTCCAGCAACTCTGATACAATTTTACAAGTAGTTTAATCAACATGCAACCACTTCCCAGGCAAATAGAATGAGAAAGAAGTAATAAATTCCAATCTGTATGAATCAGTTTTCTACATCGTCTGCTCCATACTTGTTTTTAGGAAAAAAAACCATGAATGGAGATTTTTTTCTTCTGAAAGAATGAGGCTGCAGATCTGCTGCAAACTGATGGCATGATATAAGATATTTTAGAAAGACATTACTAGAATGAATATTCTATAATATTGTTTGAATGTGCAGTAAATGTAATAAGGAATGAGATTAATAACTGAGTTCATATATATATATCCAGAAATATTTATAAATTCTTTAGAGGGAAGTTATGGACACAAACCTGTCAGAGCTTTTAAAGGAGACTGTTAACATAGGGATTAGGATAATCTGATCATTATTTAGTGGGTTTTCAAAATCCTGTTGTAACATTCCTTGCTATAAACTTTTAAAGAAATTTAAGAAACACCTATTATTTAATAAGTGACTAACAGGTATAAAATAAAGGTTAGGAATAAATAGAAATCATATTTTAATAATGAAGTTGAGGTTATTGATGTGGTTTTAAAGGGACTCTGCAGTCCTGGACATCCACTGGGGAAAGGTGTGAGCTCTGAAATGGCAATGTTTTTGACAGACAATTATATTGGAGAGTTGTAGCAAAATCTGACTCTGAAAACTGCCAAGGAAACTCACAAATGAAATGGTGGGATGACAGAACGATAAGTGAAATTAAGTGTTTGTATTTATAAAGAAAATAAATCTGGAAAAAATAACTCTAAATCATTATTGCCATTCATAAATGAGAACTTTGAGTCATTCTTTGAAAAACCTCAGTGACAGTCAGAGAGAAAAGATGAATGTAAAGAATCATTGAGGAATAGAAGTGAGGCAAATACCAGCAATATCCCAAACTGAGTGCAACTTTGCTCACTCCTCCTCCTTCAAAATATAAAATAGAAAATTAAAATAAAAGATAAAACATAAAAAATATTCAATTGCACAAGTGTAGGAACAGAAAAGTGTGAGAAAAGGCAACTAGAGAATAGAGAAATTAATGAAGACACTTTGTCTTGGAAAATGGATAGGTTTAGAAAATCCTAAAAAATGCAGAGAAGGTGACTTGAGGGTAATTGTGATTACTTGTTGTTTCTCAGGATGCAAGAACTAAGACAACCTAATGACATGACCAGGCAGCAGAATCAAAAGAAATTACTTTTGGTCTGCTGCCCTGTTAAATTTTACAACTTATTCCCAAGTGACAACGTAGAAGCCCAGGGTACAAATGGCTTCAAAAAGTAACTACACAGAAAGATCCCTAAAGTGAAGACCTTTTTTTTAACTAAGCAGTTATCTTTGGACAGTTAATTTGTCTTATATAAATATACCTTTAAAAATTTATGAGTGTTAATATGCTAAACCGCATTACTTTTATCATCTGTGGTCTCTCCTGTGTCTATGTCTCATGCCACAACAACCCTTCCCCTCTGTCAAAATTTTCTTACAGAAGTTTAGCTTTCATCTGTATGTATGAGGGTTAATTGAGTAGCATGGGTGATTTTAAACTGTCCAATTTTCAGTAGATGGAGGACATAAGTAGCGCATTTTAAAGTTCTTCTGACACCAGTTAAGTGTTTGCAGGGTTAAATTAGAAACATCTAAGTGCAATAGCAGCAATAAAATGCTGATGTGTCTACTTTTTCAACTGCCTATGGACAGCTATGCAGTGGACACTTTTGCTTCTGCATATATCACCACCTCAATGAAACACTGACACCGATTGCTCCTTCACTAAGTTTCTGGGCTGCTGCAGACATGGTAAGGCTAGATCAAATGAAAGGTTTAGATACCAACAAGTCAGGAGTTTTAAAAACAGCTCATGGCAGTGCACTGAGAGGTCACTACTCCAGAAAAATGCTCTAAAACTCCTGCTCACTGTTAATAAAAGTATGAAGCATGTGTCTGAACTCTAGTGCCACCTCTGCAGTTTAGTATCTCTCCTTATTTCAAGACTCAGCCCCTGGGTCCCTTCCTAGATGTAGATACCTTCACAGTTTCATGACAAACATCTGACCAAGAAATGTTCTGTTCAGTGCTTTACCAAAGTGACTTCACTTCCTTATTCTGCAAAAGGGACATGGGAACCACTTTATAAGCTAATGTCAACTGACCAGCATCCCCCTTACGGAAAGCGTGCCATCATGAAGAAGGGAAAGCAAGATTCATGGGTGTAGAGGTAAGTCATGAGTCCTAAGACCTCATGACTCTCCTTCCAAATTACCCAGACTGCAGGGAAGAAAAGAGCTATCCTGGATTTTCTAACGCTGTTAATAGATTTAAATTCATGGTTTAACACAATAGGAAAAAATCTAAAAGGCTCACCATGTACCAACCCCACACTTCACCCAAGGTGTCATACTTGTTATCTCTGCTCGTTTTTCTGGCTCTGTAGTGACCCCTTGTACCATTTCAAGTGTGGTGACCCCAGCTTGAAAGCAGGGAGAGAACACTAATGTTGGTTACTCATTCACCACTACAGTATGGTGATAGGGGTCTCTTTTGGCAGATCGATCCGATGGGTTAAATCCCAACATACAAGAGAGGGAACTGTAGGTTACTACAGAAAAGGTGCATAAACCTGCCTGGTATGTGGTCACCTCCCCCTCAGCAGACCTATCACAGTTCCTGGGGAATCAAGGTGACAGTTCTTCCTCTGTTCTGGTGGGTGTGGGCTGGGTGCCTCACTGTTGACATCGAGGCAGGTCTGTACACGCAGGGGTGGGTTGGGCAGACCTTGGGCAGCCCACGGTGAGGCAGCAGGAGGGCTGGTCTGCTCAGGTGTTTGTGAGGTTAGGCAGCTGCTGAGTGCAGAGGTTCGTGATGCAAGGTGCCTCTGCATGTCTTGCTGCTGCACTGATTCATGTGTGTGTGATATTCGATTTGGATCAGACTCCTGGTTTCCTTCCTAGTACTGCACTTTGGGGTCTTTGAGCAGCACCACACCATGTGTAACAAGCTGTAAGACATGCACACTAAAGGACAAAATCAATTAGCACCCTCAAAAGCAAACAGCACTTTCTCATTTCTGGGCACTGCACATGAGTAGTGACATTGGAGACTAGTGGGTGGCTAGTTTGTTAGTGGGAGCTGCTTTGGACTCCTGGTCAGCATTAGTGCCAGCCAACTTAAGTTATCTTTTGTTTTGATTCATATCCGCTATGCACAGCTAATCTCACACTGAGATGAACTCCACAGCGTGCTGAAATCATGTGTTTCATCTGGAAAACTCCCTCATGCACGTGCTTATTCCTCCAGCTATAAATATCCCAAAGCAAAACCTCCGAAATGGCACCCTCCTCTGGCTCAGCCGCACCCACAGCCAAACACACTTATCTGGCAATCACAGCAGCTCCGACAGAGCTGAAAACTGCAGGAAACTTCATAACAAAACAAATAGGACTATGACGAATGCCTGCAAAGCTCTGGAGATCCCAGTTCCTGTCACTCGACCGCAGCATATCAAATGTCAAGAACCAGCAGCTACAGAGTGGCACCCATCCTGCACGCCTTCCCTTGGCCAGGTGGGAGCCACACACGTTGCCCTGGTGTTCCTTCCATCACAACAATGAAAGCTGCTCCAAGACAGGACTGAAAAATTTCCTTTACAGCTCATATATTCTGTGGAGGTAATCCTCTGCACATGGATGCTTCCAGCAGGCACATGATTTCCGTAGGGAGTGACATGAAACAACAGAGTGCAGGATTCGGCTCTCTCTGCTGTAAAAAGGTAAAGCACATTGCATTTCAGAAATTTATGCATATATACATCAAGATTTGGCTGTTCTGAGTTCACTCATTGAGTATCACTTTCTAGCAGAGATGGGAGGCTCAAAGTCTCCTTGAAATTTCAACAAGTGTTTGTTCTATGTAATTATTGAGGACCAAAAGATGCGAGCACATGCTGCAAGGCATTTGAAACAAAACTCTGCCAGTCTTTGTGACACACCTCTTGTTCATGTCCACATAGATACTTCTATGCATTTAGAAAAATCCGCACCCAAAGAACTTCCCAGAAACCTCAATTTTGCCTTTCATTGTAACCTTCATCAGGAAATGGAGCTTCCCTAGAAGTTGCTGAGACCCTTTTTTGAGTAGACACAGCTTATAAAGCACATTGTGACTTGTTTTCAGGATAGATCAGGTTTTTTTCCACATTCACGTGGGATTGTGATCACATGCATGCTAGCACCAGTCCACCTGCTGACTGAGGTTGAAGGACTGGCTTTGAGAAGCACTGGCAGATGGTGATAGCTCATAGTCATGCTCACCTGCCCCTATTTCCAAAACTTGCAATAAGGAAGCTCCAGATCTGGCCCAGCAGAGCTGATGCACTCTGATGCAGCTCCTGATGTACCCATGTGCTTTTTGTGGCACCTGAAAGCAGAAGTGAGAAGAGTTTTGCAGGAAAGTGGCCAAAGAAGAACTTGCTTGTCCTGCAGGCTCCCACTGTGATTTATGTGCCTGGCAGGAGGTGTAATGCATGCTTTGTACTACCTTGTCAGATGGTGTGACCAGGGAGCTGCCTCACTTTGGCTCTACTGAATTATTTTTTTCAGTAATATCCCAAACTTGTTGAGTTCACTTTCAAGCTAAGAAGTGACTGTTTTATTTCAGCTGGTTTTACTTTGAACTTTTCCTTTTCGAAATTTCAAGGAAAATTAACACCAACCAGGAGCCTACCTTGACTACTGACAGTCAGGCATCTTGACAATTGACCCAAAACCTGGAAAGTCCTTACAGACTAAGCTGGCCACCCACTAGATCAGGGCTGAGGCTGAGAGGCTTAACATTGTGACAAAGTTGAATGAAGCCGCTTTTTCTTGTGGCTTCATTCTGCAGCTGGGAAGAAGAACTAGTCTCAAGAGCTGTCAGAACTATTCACAGGCAGTAGAATTTTCTCCAAAGGAAAGTAAACAGAAGACAGAAGACGTTTCAAGTGGCTTCAGCAATGCAAGGCACAAAATAGTGAGAAAAACATACAGATATTTCTCACCACCCTTGTGCTTAGAAAATTCCAATTCCTTCTTAACTTTTTATTTGTTGAAACAAAAACATTGTTTCAAGATAATGAAATTTATGGTCTAGTGGAAAAAAGGAGTCAGCTATGTGACCTCCTGACATTTCACAACCAAAATTCTCACAAGTTATGTGGGGACATATGGTTCTTTCCTTTTCTTAATTCTTCTTTTTTTTATATATACATGCCATATTTTAATTCCAAACATTTCACAATTTCAAAAGCCCCAAACTGTTGCCAGTAACACTTCAGTCAACTTTGACACTACTAGAAAAAATTATGCTCCTCTCTAGAACCCTTTTTACCTAGAGCTTTTCAAATTTGAGGAGTTTGCTGAGCCCAGACTCAGGTGGTTTTCAGACTGAAAGATGCTAAATTTAGGCAGATGACTTCATAGTCATGGATGACTTGGAGAGCTGAAGAGTCATTTTCTGCATTGCCTCCTGTGAACAACAGCTGAGTAGCACCAAGCCACAGAGAAGTGAGGAGCACCTCTCTCTCTCTCTCTCTCTCTCTCCAGTGAAATATCTCAGATAAGTGGAAGAGGTCAATGTAATAACCTAGATTGCCCTCAACTATTAAGTCAGATTAAAATGTCAAGCCCCTCCAATGCGAGAATTTAGGGCATTTCTATTCCTCGCCTGGCCTTTTTCAAAGACAGGGGCCATCTGCACATCCTGGGCCCCGTCCAGGTTCATGCTCCCGGTGTCTCAGTGTGGAGATATTTGGTTTTCGTGGTTTGTCCCCCATTAAATTTCAAAAGAAGCAAAATGAAATGATCTTTTTTTCTTTCCATTTGGGCTAATAAGATCTCCATATTTTTAAATTACCACCTCTTTGCATGTGTTCTCTGTAGAGCTGCCAGTCAACGTCAAATGAGATGTATAAATCAAAACTCTGGTTACGTTCTGATAGCATTATATAGACTGGCAGAAAAACACAGGTGAATGAGTGTCACATCTACACGAGATTTTTTTCTCTCTTTTTAAATTGAGACATCTGTCTAATCTCAGTACTTCCCAGTAAATGAATATAGGCACCTCAGAAGCTTATCTGAGCTTGATGTTAAAGAAAAACATTTCTATGGACACATTTGTACCTGTCAGCACTTACTGTAGAGATCTCTCTCTCTATACATTAATGTGAGTGACATCAGAATAATTAAAATTATTGTTAATGTTAACACTGCTTTAGCACCCATTTTACCCTATTTTGAAAGGAAGACTTTCCATGAACCCAAATGCAAGTGGGTATTGGATCATTTTTTTAAAACTTTGTGGAAACCAGGGAAGGACAAAGTCAAAGAGAAGGAAAGTCAGCAATGTACATCGCAGGGGATTATGGATGTATACATCTGCCTATATGCAGGACTGATAAGCCTTCTCTGAGCTGTTTTTGCAAGGCAGTCATTTAATGCTGAACAAAAGTACAGCTGAGACTTTCTTTTCCCCACATCTAGCCACATCCACACTTGAGTGAAATGCCTTACATGTAAACCAAGCCCACTCAAAGACATCTCAACCTTGACATTTTGTTTTCTTTCGCAAAACTCTGTTTCTTTACAACACCACTTGCCTGACATGCTCCCATGTGAAGCAGAGTTATCAGAATAATAATTAACAGGCTCTCATTAATTTAGGATCAAACAATACCCCCTAATGAAGCAGGGACCGACCAATGTGATCCCTTAAAGTGAGGCGTATGCTTTTCTTACACCTCGTGGCATCTAATCTGCCGTAACCATTAGGCACCGAGCTGACCGTAAAGGCCCGTGTAACATTGAGTCAAGGACAGTTAATGGATGCCGGAGCACAAACAAGAGTGCTCCAAGCATGTCAGTCAAGACTAACCTGAGGCAAAAACATCAAAATGCAGGTTGGAGTTTTGACATTCCTGCAGGCTCTGTACGCCTCGCCAGTGAATTTTTAAAGTCAATATCCCCCTCCTGCTCGCGAACACTTTCTATCTGATGAGTAGCAGTAATGTGGATCTGATTGAACTTTGACTAAAGTATTACTTAAAAGGCAGCTTTGAATATGTGTGCGTGTGTGTGTTGTTTTTTTTTTTTAATAAATGTCTGTGATAACAATAAAGACAGTTTACACAGATTATCACAGGCTGTGTCTTTAGACTTCAAGGTTATATGATTAGGAAATTAGAAAAGAGATGAGATTAGAAAAACCACAAAACATTTTGAAAAAGAAAGCTTTTTACAAATTATCTGTGTACTGAATTTGCACAGAATCTGATAGATAAATCTTCTCATATTTGGAAATGGATAAATGCTACAATGTAAATAGAAGGAACTGGCTTGGGAGCACATATCTGGCAAAAGTTCAAAAAGCATATTAAGTATTCTAATTTGTTTAAAGCTTACTTATAAAAAAATGCATATTGTGATATAAAATGTAATGATTTTTGCATGGAAATGTAATGAGCAATAATAATTGCTCTGGATGAGCATAGTACACACTGTTAGAAAGTGCAGTCCTTTGCCTTCAGATTTCGCATTAAACCTTTATTTTCTTTTTCCCCTTTGCACAGTCGAGTGAAATCATTAAGGCAAATGGAGACAAAATGTAAGCCAAGATTGTTCCTACTATTGGGCACTACACAGGAGCACACAGGGTGCCATAAAATTGGGGTGGTGGCAGCAATAACACACTTCCTATTACTGGAAAAGAAGGTGTGCTTTCAAGGGGAAATTATGTTAGCTGAGGTGGTACATTATTATTTAGAAGTTCTGACCAAAATTTCCAAGCAAGCTATAAAACTTGATTAATTTAGGAAGCCAACATTTTGATGCATTCTTTGGAGACTTTCTGATACTGCATTCATGGTGAACATTTTGATGGGGGTCATTTTGCTATTAGAGCACATCAGTGGGTGAGCCATTTGATGTGTTTTTCATTTGTCTTGTGACCTTTCACTTGGCATTGTCCAGTTGTTTCTTTAATTGTAACTTTTTTAACCTTTTAATTTTTCCTGGACTTGAGATCATGCGTATTCCAGGGACACAGCAGTACAAATATTTTGCATTAACTGCACACACCTTGGGCATATTTTTTTTCCTTTAGCTCTTGCCTTCATGTAGCATTGCTATGTCCTACCAAACTGCTGTATTTCAGTGCAGAGATGGCTGCATTCATCGGTGGAGGAACTGTTACCTCAAAAGTATATGGCTTGTTAAGAGCTCAGATTTCACTGGGTCCTTTGGGAATGCACTGTGCTATACAAATAAATGGGTAATAAATCCCTAAATATTTTCCTTTTTCTACCAAAAAAAAAGCAAAGATAGAAAGTCTTTAGCTAAACCTTTATGTACTGCAATTTTTTCTGTGAAGAACATTTGTTTGACATTGACTCTTTTTTTCTTTTTAATGTTTTATTTTAGCCTGTTTACATCCAACTTTAATCAGATCTCTGTACCAGAGCAAAATGGTTTTAAATTTTTATTTAAAAGAAGGAGTCCATGATAACAATAGAGACATTTTTGTTTTAACAAAAATATTTTAACAGTTTGTGATAACAGTAAAGAGCATTTTCACAGATTATCACAGTCCATTAAGTTTCCACTGAAGCCAGTGTTCAAACACCTCTTTTTCCTGATGAAGGACCTGTAGTGCATAGGAAGAAATAGAAATTAAATTTTCAAATCCCAACAGCAGTTTTCTACAACATCATGTTTTTCTCTCTTGCATGAGACTTAGCATAGTCTAATGATCTCATGATAATGTCATGGCAATTCTGTGGAGCAGAGACCATATTAAGATGTCATTCTGATGGCAAAATGATGGCAATTCAAGCCTGCAGAGACTTTATGACAAACGATGGCAAAACAAACTCAATACAAGTCTATACAGAGCACATTATCATGTCAAGAGAACAGTATAATCTAATAGATCTTTTCTGCCTCCAACTTCTGTGAAAGCAATGTTGATACCTGCGTATGAGAAAAGAAGTACAGTATTGAGGCGGCAGTGAAATGAAATTGGTATCTGTTCTTACCTCCTCTCCAAAATATTGTTTATGAGCCGCAACACTGCCTGAGCATATTAAAATGCACTAAGGTTTTTTATCTTAGATTTGTTCACAATGAATATCTTTGTCTTTCATCACCTAATTAAACTAGAAAAGAAAACACCAGAAAAACTCAATGACTGTGAAGCGTGCAGTAGTGGGGAAATACAATCCTAGCCTTGAGCCTGTTTTACCAATGCTCCAGGGTAATGCCAGTCTCCAAGATGCCACCTGGTCCAGCAAGGAGCCTCCAAGCCCCATGAGTGTGTAGGAGATTGGGGCATCCCTCTTGGCTCCGTTCACAATGCCAGAGAAGGGCAGCATCCTCCTATACTCCTATTTCACAAACACCCAAATGATGCAAGGGGACTGGGATGGCAGCAGCAGTCCTCACATGAGTGGTCTCTTGGACTGTGACAAGGGGACACTTGCACCTGGGAGCAGTGGAGACCTGACTACACAACTCTGTTATGGCCAGAGGAGATGCTAGCTTGAATCTCTTTACTGTTTGATCCGGTTCAACACAAGACTCAGCCATATGGGTCACTATGATCTGATTAAATTAAGGATGCTAGAGAAGCCTTAAACTAAATTTCCTATTTTAATTTGAATGTTACTTTTTTATGCTTACTTAATAGTCATAATCATGTAGAGTGTGCTAGTCCATTACCACTATGTTAATGGCTAGCTAATACTCAGAAGCCCCTGGCATTGCCTTGGGGCTTGAATTCCCAGATGGTCATTAACTACCTAATAAAAGACCACCACATCATCCATAATTACTTAACATCTTGTACTTGAAAACATATTAAAAAAAGTGAGCTTTTAAATATTTAGAACTAAATTACATTAAATAAATGTTATACTTGGTAAATAAATTCAGAGGTAGGGATGTACTATATGGAATTAAAATCTTGCTGCTGCTTCCCCATGACTCAATTGGTTCAGCATGTGAAATGAAAACATTCAGCCCATTTGCAGAGGGACACTGTGATTTATTTGTAGCTAACACTGCTCTTTAATACTGATGGATGTGTGATAGTAAGGTGTTGCTTTTCCTTTTCGTATTGGGTATGTTAATTAAAGTTATAAGGAAAATCTCTGTGCAAGTGCTGGTATCTGTTGAGCTAAAACATAAAAAAGGTGAAGCTTATGATGTGTTTCTAAGGATGTTTCTTATTTTATGGGGCAAAAGTGAGCTTTATGCCCTCTTTACATCCTCTGTGTCTACGATCAATAGCTCTAATCACTGGTTTTGTTTGCGTTGATTTCAACTTCTGTTTTTAATGGTTAAATTATGATTATTTTCTTGATCAGACATGAACTCAGCTGTATATATTAAAAAACCAGACCTACAGATACATGACAAGTGTGTATCTTCAGTCAGTGAAACCAACAGGATCAGGCATATGCCTCAACACTGCTAAAAAGCCTGGTCAGAAGTTGGGCCTTTGGGTGCCTGTAACTCTTTGACATTCCCTGCAGAGATATCAAATAGTGCCCAATGCTTTCCACATGAGGGACCATATGAAGCTGGGCTGAGGTGAAGGACTTATTTGGTGTTGGACAGCTTTTACCAACTCAACTGGATTTAGATCCGTGACCTTGAGGTGAAAGGCTCTATATTGCCTCTCCCTGAGCTGTGGGATTCCCCTCTGAGCACACTTGTTTGTTAATTTTCTTTTGAAGTTAATGGCAGGATGTGGCTCCCTGTCTATTTTTATAGGTTTCATAATTGCTCATTGAATATTTTGAGAGGTTAGAGAAAGAAATACAGGTAGATTTGCTATTGCAGAAGCTTGTTTTCCATGAGGTGTTTGATATTTTACATGGATCCTAGGCCTTGGATACATTATGGGGGAAAAATTGGGCTTTATAGGATATCAGGTTTCTGCATGCATGTTATCGAAATAGCCCTCACAGGAGTGTAATCAGTTATCCCATGTTTTCTGACACAAGTGGAGAAGAATTCAACAGGCATAGAATATGAGACTTCTAGAATTCCTAGAGGAGACAGGCACTCCATGGCTCTTTTCTTCGGCAATGCAGGGTAGAGGTTTACCCCTTCTGCATGCCAGTCCCTTACAGTATGCCAGGGACCTTGCAGAGACAGCACATCAGAGATGGATGTCCTGGAGTGATGTACTCTACTGCACAATCGAGACCTCAAAGAGCTAACTGTTTCAGGTTAAATGTGCCCAAAATTCAGTGTTTAATCCCCAAATACATTCTTTGATTTCCAGTGTAAGTCTCTCAGTCAGTCCCAGTAGGGTCTGGGAGAATTGCTGGACTCTTGGCACCTCCCAGACCATTTTCTCCTCCAGGTGCCCAGATAAGGATTTAGATTCCCAACTTCAGCCACTGACAGACAGGTTTCTGGAAACACTGACATCTCAAAGAGAGTTAAGTGTTGAAGCCGTTAGGGAGTTTTTTGAAAACACATTCATTTCTCCCCTACAGCAACAGCGTTGAAATACCTCTGGAAATCTGCTAATTCATTTTAAAAACCGTAGGTCTGAGCTTTTCCATAGAGGGAGAGAATAACTTTACCAATCATAAGACATGACTCCAGGAGAAATATAAATCTTTAGAGTTTTTATATCCATACGATTTATCACTGAATGGAAGCATCCTTTTGTCATCCAGAAGGATACCTCTAATCAAGAGTATTCTTCTTCTGTTGATCTGTTGTCCAGTATGTTCATTAAAAGAATACATCTAACAGAAATCAAAGAGAAAAACATTTTACCATCTATTTTCACCAAGTATGCTTTTTCATGCACTCCATGCAGCACATTGGACCAAATCATGCGGTTTGTTTCCTGAAGTAAAGAAAATATTCAGGAGAGAGGGCACAAGGACTTTGGCCTGTTATGTATACTAATTTTCTTTGCTTTCCCCTATTGTTTCAATGAGTCATCCTCATGTGAATGCATGACCAAAAACTCTTTGAGAAGGAAAGGAGAGAAGACAGAGAGCATTCAAGAACAAAGGGCACACCACAGGCAACCCTAAAGTAATTTCCAAGCTATGGTAAGAACATACAGATGCATTATTGAAATCAGAGGACATTTTTATGTAAAATTTGATGTAATGGGAATCATTGTTTATTGGCGATACACACTTCATATGTGGATTCATCAGCAGGAGGAAAAATAGTGCTGCAGGACACGGAAAGCCAAAATCTCCTACAGAAAATGGGGTTTATTAGTATTTTTTAAAAGGTGTTGATGCTGACTCAGACATACCGTTCAGGAAACTGAGGCACAGATCGGCTAGGTGACTTATCACAAGTCATCTCTGCATTCATGTATAACTTTGCATGTCCTTTCCCTGGCCCAAGAACACAACACTGTCTTATCCTTGAGGATGTTGCCTGCATTTCATGTTTCAGGGTGTGTTATCTCCCAGCTACTGGTATTCCATTGGACATTAACTTGTTAAGCAATGGATGTTCATCTGACTAAAGCCTTCACTGGTGAATATCACCAGAAGAGTTGCTTCTGCAGGGGGTTGATTATAAAGCCTCTTGCTAAAGGACTACCTTTTCGATAATGATGTCAGAGTCATCCAACATTTTGGGCTGCGTGGGACGTACCGTGCACCCTGGCAGCCCTGCCAACACAGTTATTTCTGTTGATACTTTGCGTTGGATTGCCCCTCCAGGAAACTTCTCTTTTTCCTGGTAAGACATTGGGGTATGAATTCAGGATTCCCCAAACTTGTCCTTTTTTCTGCCCAGGTGCACACCTTTTCTTGCTGCTCATCTACATTGCTTCATAGCACAACTATGACACTGTTAATCTGCTTTTTAGAAAGGATGGATCCTGTTACTTACAGGATGCAGACTGTGGATAGGAGTGCCTGGATTAACGCCAAAGCAGAGATGCTTGTATTTAAATAGGTAAAATTTAATTCTTTAGATTTGTAGAAACTATATTCAATTTTAGAAGACTGTTTCTGCTTGCAACCATTCCACAAGTCACTGTTGCAGATTTTGCAGCCTGCTCTTAGCTGTAGAGATCCCTGAATGAGTTAATTGCCTACCATCAGCATTCATCTTTCTCCTTTAGCAGACTGTACGTATCAAAAAATCTCATGTATTTTGCTATATTTTAACTTCACAAATTGAGATGATTTGTCACTTGATTCCCCAAATGACACTTTTGGTTATGAATAGTACCACGTCATATTTATTACAGTTATTTTAAAAGGGCTCTTCGTTGCCCCCAGTGAAGTGCAGGAAGCAGAGAACATTCATGGCATTTTTCCATTTCTCAGAAAAGTCTTGGCTATTTCCAGATTTTGATCACTATCATTTTAACTTTGGACCTTTATTAAAACTGTTTTGAGTTTGACACAACTGTAGTGGCAGATAGAGTGGGTAGATAAATGTACCTTCTGAACAGGCTTAATACCAAAAGTGGCTAAGGGGACCAGCAAGGTATTTCACCTATGAAAATTTCACATCCATGAAGTTTGCCACTTACCACTGATAATCCTTTCAGCCTCAAAGGGTCAAAAGGTGAAAATGATTGAGGTACCTTTTGCTATGAATATTTCACGAGCTGCATATCCCTTTTTCACTGAGATCTATGTGCTGACTGAGGGCTTCTTCAGGATGAGTCCTTAGTTGACTGATGAATACAAAACACCTCTTGAACAAAAGGCATTCAAGATTAGCGGAAGACAAGACAGCCTACTTTGGTTTCTGTGAGCAGTACCTGGAGTATCAATGGAGATAAAACACTGAGTGACAGGTAACTGAAATACAGAATAACACCGTATATTGTTCTCCTATTGATTGGGGAAATAATGAGAAAGTTAGCAAGTCACGGTAATGTCACAGACAGTGATGAACTTTGGAGAACTCAAGGACCAAAAAGTAACATGAAACAAGGAGCAAAATGAAGATAATATTTGGTTACAGTACAGTTCTCAAATTGTAGTGAAACACATCCCTTCGCCTTTGAGTATGCATGGTTTTTAAAATGAAGACAATGGGAAGAAATTGCGAGCTGAAACAATATAGCTATTTTATTTTACTACAGCCAGTAATGTGAACTTCTTGGAAGACATCTTCTTTCACCACACTATTGCGGCTGGGAACATTTAGAGGCTATGAACCAAAATTATCCTCTCTATGCATAACCTTTCTAGTGTCATATCCTGCAAGGTATTGTGGTAATTGAAGACATTCAGTACCAAGAATTGAGTATTGTTTCGCTGTGGCACTGAGATGAAAAAGCCAATCCCTTTGAAGAGGCTGCTTGTTCAAAAGAGAAGCAGCACCTTAGCAAAACATATCTAGAGAAAGTTGTTCTTTCTTTTCACACTTAGACATTTGAAAAGGTTTTAGGTCATTTATCTCTGTAAGGCAAGAATGCTCTGCCCTTGCTGTGGGGTTCCCAGCCCAGCCCCAGCCATGGGAGCTCCCAGCTTCTCCCACGGCACAGGGCAAGGACCCTGTCTGCCCAGCACCCACTGCCCTTCCTATATGCTGAGTCAAAACTAGGCCAATGAAAATAACCACACTGGCAATGAAAAAAACCTTCTGCACCACCTGGGACTTCTTTACTTAGATAATATTGTAAGTCTATAAATAAGGCTGCCCTTTCATCTGTTGAATAGAACAGAGCCTGTGTCATTCAGAAATCTTTTTCCATTTAAGAAAAGAAAAATTTCACGTGAAGGAAGGAAATGATCTTGCCTTTAGTTAAAACTAGGCATTTTAATTTTAAATAAAGATAAAATTGCATTGTGCTTCTCATCTACTTTTCAAACTGTTTCTTATTCTTCTTGGTGGCTTGTCTTTTTCCTAGTTGAGAGTTACTCTAAAAATATCCCTGAGGGTCATATTTTTAGGTGTAATCTTTAAGAGTCAGGAAGAACCATGTCACCCTAATGCTGGACACATTTCAACGGCTTCATCATCACGACAACAAACATTTCAGATGGATTTAAGACCTAAAGGGATGCAGCATCTACTTTTAATGGGATTTCAGCACCCACTTTTTCAGCCTCCTGAAAAAGCTGTAGCCCTCAAGCTATAAAGCATTGTGAGCCAGAGCTTAGGGAAAGGGCAGGGGAAGGTGCAGGCTGCATTTGCCCAGGTCCTCCCCAGCTGTCCCCACTGGAGGGGCTGGGACTAAGTGCCTGCCTGATCCCTGCAGCTTGTGGGTGCTTTCAGGTCTCTTAGTTTAGAGAAAACCTCATCTCTGTTTGAAGAGGTCCAGGTCAAAACTGGGACCTCCATACTCTGATTTGCTTTTCTGATATAAAGAAATCAAATTAATTGTTAGGTTTGTGTTATACTGGAACATAGAAATGTCATGGTAGCTGGCCTGATAACGCAGGATTAATTTAGACATTCAGACTGCAGTGCTCTTTTCTCTGCAAATGTAATAAACATGTGGCAATTAAGCTTTATTAGGTCTACTCAGCTACCTGGTTGTGTTTGAAAAGCTATTTCTGCAAATTCCAGGCTGAAGCATGGGGTGGATGGGACAGCAGAGGGTGTGAAGTGGTGTATTTGTTCCTGTTTCAGGATCAGGGTGCATTTGATATTCCAAGCAAAGAGCTGGGAGAGCAGCCTTCAGACCTTCTGCACAGCTTTTTCACTAATGATTGCCCCCAGACTCCTGTGTACCCTCATGTTAAGAAACACCTACTCATGCCTTACCTCCAGAATGCTTCATCTTCTGTGTTATCACCAGCCATGTTATTAAAACATAATTCCTGATCATGAAGGAAAGATACCCATTTCCTGCAAGGTACCCTCTTTCCTGCAGGCAGTCATGAGGGAGTCCATGAAGCTTTTGCAGCATATCAGTTCTCTCTTGAGTAGGATCCAGCCAAAGTCTACTTCTCTGCGGCAGAGAAGTAAAATCTGAGAATAGCCATAGATGCTTATGAGGAGCTCCACAAAAAATTGAAGGTTATTTCATTTGGGTCTAAGCATACACCAGGCACCGTATATTGCCCTTTAAAAGGAAGAATTGTCTTGCCTTTAATGGAAAGTCTACCCAGCCATCAATTTGTTAATAAAAAGGTGATATGCTAAGGAGAAATTAATGACAAATAATCCCCCATAAAATAATGTCATTCTGTTCAGGTTCGGGTTTGCTGGCTGCAAAACATTTGCTACTCATTTTCTGCCCCACTATTAACGGATAAGAGAAAAGAAGGGGAATTTGTTACTTAATGTAGGATATGCATCTCATGCCATCAGATTACATCAGGTTCATCAAGTCATGCTTATATAACTTGATTTTAATTTATGGGTTTTATTGTTGGCAGGTTTCTGAGATTATGATTTGATTGAACGTCTGTTGAATGTCTGTAAAGTATCTGTTAGTTTGTAAATGGACTCTAATGGATTACGCTGCTTGAATCTTTTCTTATGGAGCTGTTCACCTTTGCGTGGTATAGTAGACAAGTCACATCTTGCTCTGACTGCATACAGCATCAACTATAATAACTATATGTCAGAGGCTGTAGCATTGTAGATACAATCTGCTTAAAATCACTGTACACGTATCCAAGGAGAAATGATTAGTGTCCAGGAGAGCTCTAGCTGAATGTCTCACTTCTGTCTGAAGTTTTATAAATTCCTCCATTTTTTTACTTTATGATTTACATTATTTATCACAGGAGGTTTCTTTTACACCAAAACTTTTAAAACACCTTTTCAGTTTATGGGGCCAGATATCTGCTGTTTTCACCAAGTTGGACTGACTGAAAAAAAAGGTGGCACTAGAAAAACACTTTTGCTTCCTCCTACCTGGCGTTGCTAATGACAGCTCAATCCTGGTGTAAACGAGATGGAAGATCTCCAGGGGTCCCTGGAAACTGAAGCTGCCCAGGGCTTTTTTTTTCCACGCTTAAGTGTGGGAATTGTTGATAGAGGAGCCAATAAGGTGGGCTGCAGGCAGTTTTGGGCTGCCTGCTTTGTGAAAGAATGACAGAAGACAGTGGTACAGAGCAGCCCAAGGAGGAGCGCTGGTGCAGGGATTAGCCCAGCTGTGACAATAGTGCTGTAGCACTGTAAAACGCCAGCTCAGGAGATCAGGTACAAACCAGTCTTTTTCCAAGCAAAAAATATCTGATGCATTGACCAAACCTTGGTGATAAGGGTAGTTTTGATTTTTCAAAATACTGGTTTAACATTGGTCTTGAGCTTGAAGACATGAAATTGAAACCTTGGCAAATCAACTGTTACAAGGACTGATGCAGTGCAGAGTCTTCTTCAGATACTAAAGGGAAGGTGTCTGTGTTTGATGGTTTTACTGTATAAGGAAAAATGCATTTTATAGTGGGCAATACAGACAGCTACCACTGCTAGGGCATTCACCAACTGCTCATTCCAGGATGTCAGCACAAACCTTCAGAATCTGAACCCACGCTCCATAAAAGGTTTCTTAAAGCTGATCCATGTCAGAGGTCTCATGGGCAAAGGAATAATTTGCCACAAGGGTAAATCCTGAGGTACCAATACTGCAGGAGACTGCGCAGTGTGGGTCCTGTAAGAGCACATCCAGACAGCCCAGGAAGCGAGCTTCACACCACATGATACATCTCATCCTTTCTCATGTGCCCCAGAGGTGTAACATAGTGCATTTTCTGGAGCTCAGTGGTGCTAACCTACAGCCCAGCGGAAGTTTTCCAGTACCACCAAACAATTCAGAAAGAAATTATTGCTATATATGTTATTAGTTGGTCCTGTTGTAAGGACCACCAACTGTTGCCCCACCAGCTATGCAGCAACGTTTTTCAGGGTCGTTTCTGGCATGTTTGTGGCACAAGTAACCTTGTAATCATAAAATACTAAATGTGATTCTTACCCTAGTTGTATGCTGAGCCCTATGCTAGTGATATACCCAAGACTATGAATCTGCTCTTAAATCCTTTGAAAAGGTTTGCTCTGGGGTAGGGGATGGCAAGGAGGGTTTTGGTTGATTGCCCTGATGTGACCCTGGAAGAGCTGCTCCAAGGCAACCCAGGTTTCACCCTGGTGTGTAGCTGGGACTCTTTGTGCTGTCTAGTTCTGCTGCTGCCAGTCCTTCGGGTTATTCACTTAGCTTCTCTGAACATACATTTTTTTCAGCAGAAATAGACAGATGACTGTGACAAAACAGCATTAAGAGAGCTTTTCCACCACCACAAGAAAATCACCAGGCAAGCACTAAGAGAGGCTATTTAGCACGAGAAAGCAGTCATACAAGCAAAGGAATTTAAACTATGCAGCATTGCAGTTATGAAGGTAGACACCTTTTAAGGTTTTGACAGAGAGAAAAACACAGTAGGAGGTCAAACACCTTCTCAAATTCTTTTTATTCTGTTGGTCTTTTTCTGATAAACCCAGAATAACTACAAAATAGTAATGGGTGTGAAATTTCTTAAACACCACCACATTTCTTAAGCCTAACTATTTAGGCTGTGATCACCAGTTCAACAGAAACATTGCACAGCTTGTGTTTTCAGCCTGTAGAGTGTTTTTGGGTCCTACTGGGCATCCTGAACTGTGGTCCTGAGGCTTAGCATGTCACTGGAACCATCAGCTTCTTGCTGGACCAGAAAAGACTTTGGCTCTGCAGAAAATATTTATGTATATATATAATGGTATATATGGTATATATATATGGTATATATAATGGTATCAGTTCTCCTACCTCTCCCTGCTGTAGTAAGTTAGCAAAGGCTGCAAAAAAATCTGATTGGCCTTGAGGTAGAAAAGTTACCCATCCTGGAAAAAAGTACCAGATGTCAGGAAGATTCAATAGAAAGGCAGCTACTCAAAAAACAACCCATGACAGTTCATAGTCATACTCCTAGCTCACTCCAAGTAGATTCCTATTGAAAAGGAGCTTAGCTACAGCCCTGCATTTTGTGGCCCTTTCAAGTCCATTTGACTCAGGTGTGTTTCGTGTACCACCTTGCAGTAAACACTGCACACAAGCGCAGTGATCATTTGCCCTTGCCTCATCCTCAGTGTGACATCATTTAGCACAACATTAGTTGTGTGGACCAACAGGACTCATTTGGCCCTGGGCATGTGGTACCCTCTCCTGAGTGATGTTTGATGGGTAGCATGCCCACAAAGGGAATGCCTCCTGAATGTGGCAGCCCAGCAATACGGACTGAATTGGCATGGTCCCAAATTCCGGCTCTAGGCAAGATGTGGTACAGAACAAATGTTTACCAAGGAATTGGCAACTTGTATGGAAGGCACTTTGTTGAACAAGAAGATAAGTAGGACACTGCAGTGTCACTGGTGGGGCTGGGGGAAGACCCCTCACTCCAAACATGGGCTGTGGGGGAAGCCAGCACCTCTATCCAGCTGCAGAAACCTTTTCCTATTGCATCTTGAGCTTTGCCTGCTCCTCAGTGAACAATGGACCCTCTCAGGACAATATGCCATGACTCAGGGCAAAGCAGTGACACCATCAAGCTACACAATGGCTCCCCATATGTCTTTCTGCTTGCCCTGACTTCTTGATGATACACCAGATGCCAGTGGGCCAGAGATGACACCTGGGGCTCAGCGCAGTGTGGGGTCATCATCTGCATGGCCCTTTTCCTTCTGCTACCCTCCTACACCAGCATCAGGAGGCTGGAAAGCAGCAGAGAAATCCCTGTGCTGGCTGGCAGGAGGTGGCTATCGTGTGACTCTGGGCAGGCAGTGAGAAGAGGGCATCACCTTGGACAGCCTAGAGGAGATGGCAAAGGGAAAAGCAACACATTGCAGAATTTAAGCAAAATCAAGCTTCTCGCTGCTAAGCTTTCCCTATCCCCAGAGCTTCCTCTGAATACAACTGCCAGCAAAAGCTACAGCAACATCTAGTAATTTTCACGTGGGCTGAATTGTCTCTAGACAGAGCATCAATCTGTGTTCAGTCCCTCAAGTTTTATGTATTATAAGTGGTTCAAACCAAACAACATTTTCACTCACAATTTTACAAGCAATTTGCCTCCATTATTTTTGACCAAGACTTTCTATTGCTGTTTGTAACATTGTCCACTTATGCCCTGTGTATGGATA
Organism: Neopelma chrysocephalum; assembly: GCF_003984885.1. Classification (NCBI taxonomy): domain Eukaryota; kingdom Metazoa; phylum Chordata; class Aves; order Passeriformes; family Pipridae; genus Neopelma; species Neopelma chrysocephalum. Next base: position 10,045,485 of record NW_020897717.1, read on the forward strand.
GAGACAAAAATTTAGAAAAAAAAGCTGGCACCTCTTTTTGATGTCTATGACTGGTCTTTAGCAGTGAGTTAATATCTTTCTCCAGAAGATGTGCTGGGTGGGGTCTGAAGGGAAGAAGCGGAGCACCAAAGCCCCAGGCAAACACTGAAATCCCTGTCCGAGAGGAATTATTATTTATACTGCTGGACAGTTTTTTTTCTGTGAAACAACTGGAAATGATTTACCCCACAAATGTCTGGCTGTTGGCTGGGTAAGTAGCCAGCAAACACAAGAGGAATCAGACCATGCCAGACTCAGCTAGCTGTATGCGATCCATCGCTGATCCATCTGCAGCATATGATATTCGCTGGTTTCTCAGCTCCAGACTGGTTGGGGGAGAGGTACTTGAGGAAATGGGAAGCTGTGTCTCCACAGCTGAGTGGTTTTCTAGCTTTGTGTCAACATGGTGTGCCTTCTGGCTGCTCAAACGGTCCTAAACCAGAGCCCCACCACATTTATACCACTGTAATTTAATACGCTCATTTATTGAGTTAGAAGCATTGTAGAAAATTCAGCTTTTTCCCACTTCTATCTACAATAATCAAAAATTACATGTCTTGGACAACCTAGTGAGCAGTGCCTGGGTGTAAGTAAGAAGCTTCCAGTAACATATCCTGGTTCTGCACCATCCTCCCTCCAGAGTTTGTGGGAATACACATCAAACTGTGGCTGTAAAGGGATATCCTGAGAGCTGGTTCTGCCTTAATGTGTGTTTTGTTTTGAAGAAAATAAATGTCTCTCTCTGCCTGGAGGCCTGGATAGAGTGCATTTTGTAACCTGAAACTCAACCTAGGAGGTACTGCACCACTTAGCGATGGTCTAGGAGCAGAGTTGATCATTCAGGTAAGGCAGATCTCAGTGGAAATGACCTGTCCTTGCATAAAGCTACCATAACTCAGGGGGCTATCTATAGTTCAGGCTTAAGCATACTCCACGCTGGTTATGTGCTGCTCAAACTTGAAAGGTATAGGGATTAGAGCTCTGCTGTACATCCACATCAGAAAGTGAAGATCATTAGAGTAACACTCTCCTATACAACAGTGATGCAGGTCAAGGTGATCAAGGTTTTTATCCATTCTCTGAAAACCGTATAGGTCAAAGTTGTTTTATATAATTTATCAGCTTTGATTCTCTTCCCTTCTTATATGTTCTATAGGTGGGGATTTCTAGGTTTTCCAAAAATTTTTTTTCACTACTGGCACAAGTAATTTTTCATTCTGTTCCTGAGTTTCCCTTGATGTAAAATAGGACTAATGATCCCTATCTGCTTTGAGACCTACCAAAGAAAGTACTTTTGCAGAGGGAGGGAGTATAGCAGGGCCATTTTACCCCAGGTTCCAGCAGCAACCACCTTGGCAGCACTTCCCCATGCAAACAGCTCTGGCAATATTTGTAGCCATCAGGGGAGTCCTATTGTCTATCACAGGGTCTGGCCCCACAGTTCTCACAGAGGAAAACTCTCTTTTGAGTTCATCAGGACTGTTGATGTGTCAAGAAAACACAAGATTGGAGTTACTGGCTGGCAGGGGTGCTCTGGGCCTCATCTCCAATGAGTTGCCATGGGGCACTAAGGCCTGAAATGCAACCTGGAGAAATCAAAGCAGCAGAAAGTTGGCCTATGGCTGTCTTTCATGCCAATATTGTACCATTTCAAAACTTTTGATGTTTTTGGAGTCAGTCATGACTCAGGCTTGTGAGTGTAGAGCCAGGCCCACAGTTCAATCACACTACCTTCTCTCTCCCTCTTTGTGCTATGCTCATTACACAGTGCAAAATCAATTAATTCTAACAGAGGAATAGGTTCCTGGCCTGCCTATAAGTCACAGGGTACATAATTGTTCTGTTGCTTACATTAACATCTTAGCACATGATTAGCACTGTTAGCGATTCCTGAGCTCCGGTGGCTGCTCCTGCTCCCTGCACAGGAGGCTCTGCTGTGGGCTCTCCCCCTGCAACCCATCGTGGCACCAGTGCTACATGCAATTAAAGGCCTCTCATCCTCCCATGGCTGAAGCCTTCAGATGGACAGAGAGACCTAAAAACATGCCTTTCTCTTGATTAGGCGGCTTTAAACCAAATAGGATTAAGGAGAGAGATACCACCATGGAGGGAAATATAATATGGGCACCTCACTGAAGTAGTGGGGAAGGAGAGGAGGACAACAACAATTTGCTGGACAATTCACCGATTATTTTTTAAAAGGCTTAAAAAATAAAGAAAGAATATATATCTCCCTTTAAAATTGTATTTGAAGTGCTGAAAACACACATCTTTAAATTTCAAGTTTGAAAAACATATAATCCCCGAAACCAAAATCTTTGAGGCACTGAAAATCAAAGAAAAGTTAGTTATGGCTTGTGAGCTTTTTGTCTGTAGAAACAAAGAATTCATGGTCAACAAACAAGCAGCTCAGAATCCCCCCCTTTTTAACAAAGAAAAGTCTTTTCTATGACTATTCTTGCTGGATTAGGAAACTGAAAAAAAAAAATCAAACAGGCAACAAATAATTTTACCATTACCAGGTAATATGTGTTAATTGCTCAGTTTATATACTCTGAATGACATACCATTAGAGACTGTGTATGCATTGTAACTAGAGCATTAATAAATTTAAAATGTGCCTATTAGGATGACAGCTTTGGAGGTGCAAAGGAATAACAGTTATCACTTGGCAGAAGCAGATCTCACCCCATCTGCCGAGACTTTGCATACATTTTCAGCTTCCTGAGCAATGATTAGGGCTGTCAGAACCTCTTTAACCTTCTAACTGCTGGTCCCAACTGGCCTTAATTAGAGACTAATGAATTCAGAAGATGCAGGCCGTGAGGAAAACTGCCTTGACAGTTTGTGTACAAATTAAGCACCAATTACTTCATGCATCTTTTGCATTGCTGATACAAGTCTCTGTTATTATTTTTGAATATGGTCATTTTAGCATAAACCGAGAACTTTGCTAATGTATTTTGTCATTTTTATGGCTCATCATAAAAAAAAAAAAAAGAATACCAGGAGGGTCATGAATATGAGAAATAAACTACTGTAGATGATAAAAAGAAATTCATTTTCCTCTAGGGAATATCTTCCAACATTTTCCCCCATAATATATTATTATTATTATGATTAGTCACATACTAATAACAATTTAAGAAACAGGCGTAACATAGTCCTCTGAATATTTTTATTAGGAATATAGTTGCTGTTATTAGCACAAGAAGGAAAACAAAGATACAGGTAAGAGTCTTTCAGTTTTGGGATCTCAGAAAAACTTTTGCACCCATACATGCTAGCAGAAGGTTGCTGGGACTGTTATGGTTAGAAGTGGAAGCACAGGGAGCCCTAGCTGTATAGTCAAGTAGTTCTGGGGCTTTAAACCTCCCCAGTTTCTCCCTCTCAGTCACATCTAGAAGACATGAGAGGTTCAACACAATATTTTTTGGAAAATGACCTCTAAGCCCATTATGGCCTGACAAGGCAAGGGAATGCCCACTGCCTTGTCCCATAAACTTTGTTAGAGAAAGTCTGAAAAACTCCTACCCCTGCTGCTCCTGTCAGACCTGGCAGGAGAGTAAATGTGACTTTACTGAAAAGACTACAGAGCTGCCCAGCTCATGAGCTGCAGAGTGTGTATGAGATAGGTAACTGTCTGAGTAGACACACAGCCATTCCTTCACTGGTTGGTCACCTCCCTCAGTTTGGAGTGCTACATCTTTTCATTTCTCCTAGTTACCATTATGCTCCCTATTGCATTTAGTGAAATTCATCACTGCTGTGCAAACCAAGGGTACTTCTAATCCCACCACAAAAACTCTCGTAGCTGTGCTGCTGCAGAAATCGAGGTCAGATCAGTCTCCTCCCTGAGCATCTCCTGTCCCTGCTTTCCCTGTCACTGGAAGGAGGGAGCTTCCCCAGAGGCTCTGTGGGAAGAAAGCCAAAGAGAAGCAGAGGGATGGATGAATAAACAGCATATAATGAAATTTTGGCACTCGCATACCAGGTTAGACTGTGGGATGTGTGCTGTATAGAACTGAAGAAGAGCACTAGGTCTACAAACTTCTTCAGATGCAGAGATGCTCTGTGTAAAGGAAAGAAGGACATTTCTATCACACTGATAAAACATCTCCCATGAGGAGATGGAGAGCATTAAAGGAAACTTCAAAACACGAGACCATACTCTCAGTAGCAAGCCACAGAGCCAGCACCTGTGGGTCTTGAATTTCAGTTAAATAAAGCCCTAATTAATATTGCTCATGAAATTTTGCCTTTGTCCACACAAAACCATGGACACCACCCCAATCTATATCATGCAAGAGCTTCCTTCACACAACTTACTTTTGTATTTCATCAACAATAATTTTAAACTCTAATGAAAATGACCTAACAATCTCATGTGACCTTTACCTCATTGTCCCTATCATTAAGCATGAGGATTTTCTGTTGATAACCCAGTGCTTTCCTGATAGCATTTATACCAGTACAACATGATTACAACACGTAAACCCAACTTGTCTTTACATGTATGACAGATTCATTTCTTTTCCCTTAAAAATGTATTCTTTTATGAATAGAAGAATTTAAAGTCCTTAGTAAATTTACTTTTATCTGTTCTCATCAATTAGCCTTCAGCATGGCCTCTGCCCTAGAGAACAGGTCTATGCTCCAGATTTGGAGCTTGCAAGGTTGTGATTCCCCAGACCAAGATGCTCTGCAATACTGAGGTTTTTCATTGAAAATCACATTCAGAGATAATGAGCTGACCCCTACAAGTTTTTTAAGACAAGTCTAAGGTTTTGGTTTGGATTTGTCTCTAACCTGATATAGACTTTTCATAAACTTGTCCTGTTACATTAATGGGCTTTGATTAAACCTCATTCCATTTCCATTGTGGTTGCCCTTTTGGTTTTGCCAGTTCTGATCACCCTTCCCTGGTGTTTAATAACAGTGTCTTCTCCTTCAGTAACACTTACACATGGAATGAATGCAGATTTGACACTGTCATCTGGGTTATCAGTATGCTGTGTATGGCTGCCTTCTGTTTATTGCAACTCCTAAAGCTGGGGATAAAGAGGGGACTCGGAATAAAAGAAAGGAAAAGGGACAAAGCCCTGGCAGGTGATGAAGATATGCCGGCTTTGACACAAATCCTGCAGAGGGGAGTTTCACTTTGGTGCTGAGGGTCGAAGAATGCTGAGTGAAAAGGTGAAATACACACACATGTGTACACCCCTCTGCTCTGCTTGTGTCTACAGGTGTTTGTGCAGGCATCCCACCCTCTAGCAGCTGGTCCACAACGAGACCACAGGACTTTGCCACTGTCTGGGCCAGAGCTGCGTGCAGTAGGCTCTTTAGCCAGCCCGTATTTGGAAAGCATAAAACCACCAAGGCAGAATCCCCCCCTTCCCAAGAAGGTGTAGGATTTCTGTGGGGCAGTAATTGTAGCTGTGGGGTCTGGTGCATGGCCTTGTCACATCTTGATTTTCTGGTCACCTGTAACTTCTCACTGTCCCTTTGGAAATTGTTTTGTGGGAACATCACTGCCCACCTGAGGTGCTCCAGCATCAGATGTTGTCCTCCTCACTGGCACCATGCTGCTGCACCTCTCTGTGGTGATGGCACAAAGCACACACTGAGCTCTGAGGCACCTGGCCAAACAGGAGAACCTTTCCCTGGGCATTTAGGAAAGGTGTCCAAAGTCCTGACTTTTCTTCATTTCTTTGAATTGAGTAAAACTGTTGGCTCTTTCAGGCGAAGATATGGGTCTCAGTTCTACTTTCAAGTCTTATTCTTTCACCTGAGTAGTTACCTTCAGTTAATCTACCCCATCAGAAAAGCTGGAAAAAAAAGATTGGGGGAGGGGATGAGGAGGGAAGAAGAATTAAATCAACAGCAAATTCAAAATCATGGAATAGTTAATAGTCACCTCATAGAAGACATTTATATTTAACTACTGTACATGGAACCAAAGCATCCCCTGCAAAAACAAGCACTCTACATATAAAAATTTAAAACCACATTGATAACCCATCTGGCATCCTCCTAATTATGAATCTCTTAGTGGAGTAATATTCCCTTTAGAAGCAAAACAGTAAATACAACAAGGGAAACATGATTATGAATTTCTTTTTGCTCTGTCTTTCAAGACAAGCGTTCATTCACATGTGCACCCAAAATCTTTCTCAACTGGAATTTATTGAAGTAAAGACATGACACAATGCCTGCTAATTAAACATTTAAGAAGAAAAAAATACCCTGTTCTCCATCAGGAGACGATATTAATAGGTGCTTCATAATACGGAATGTGTTTGAACCCCAGATGTCTTGCCCAATAAATACAGAAGAACAGAAAGGCTCAGCTTCTCCCTTCATCTTTATGTGCCAGTCTAAGCAGTCCAGCTTCATAACATCCAGCCATCTTGTAGAAACAAAGCACAAGGTTTGATCATTTGGAGACAACGCATTTTCCTTTTATGGGAATGCAGTCCCTGAGGAGGTGCTGCCCATACATGACTTCTCTCAACAGAGACCAGCTCCCTTCCCTGTCTAAAAGGTGACAGGAAAGGCAGGAAGTGACTTTCGGGGGGAGTTCCATCCCAGGCCATCTGGTTGAAAGGTAGACTTGTTTTTATTGTGCATTATGGACAACAGTGGCATGAATAGTTGCTTCCTGTAAAGTCATTATATCTTTACAAAGAGTCAAACAATTTTAGTCATTTTAAACCAGATTGTCTCCAACAGGAGCTCTGGAAAGAACTCCCAGAATGGGGGCATCTCCTTTAGGATGTCCATCAGGCTTAGGACTGCTTTTGAAACACAAGTTTCTCAAAATAATTTTAAGTAATGGGATATCATAGACCCTGAGCAAGGGAACCCCTGTGGAAAGTTTCAGGATCATCTAGAGATTTCAATTATCAAGCCTGGGACACTGAAGAAGGGACAACA
>NW_020897717.1:10052469-10139969 GCF_003984885.1 Neopelma chrysocephalum
TTGCCTGCAGCAGAAGGTACCAGTAACCTCCAGCACTGTGCTAGGCTGCAGTTTAGCAGCAGCTCAGCATCTCCCTGTTTTACAAACACAGAGCTCCCCCCCACCCCGCACACATGGAGATCTTCAAACCCGATAGCTCAACAGACTGAGCTGCTCAATATCGATTACCAGCTTTAAGAAATCTTTTCAGTTCAGTCATAGGCTTATCTGCTTTGGTTGTCACATGGTCGGGGATGATGCCATCAATACAGATTACGAATCTGTCTCAGCGCCCTATAAATCTGCAAGTTTCCCAGTTTCAACCCTCCTAAACCACCCCAGTGGGTCCTGCCAGGCAGTGAGAGAGGCTGTGTGCACGCCACGTCACACTGTGTTGGCTGTACAAAGGGTGGGAAACGAAAAATCCAGGAGAGGCTTAACAATGCTCTTGCACTGACATCTGCTCCCAGCAAGGGCATCTAGGGACCTGCCGCACAGGTTTTTTTTTCCTTAAAGATGATCACTGTGAATGTTGCAACAAATAATAATGTAAAACATTTTGACAGCCAAGTAAGCCATGAAACATTAAATCTCCAAGGCCCATATGCTCCCCTCTGCTAACGCAAGTGGAGAGGAGCAAAAACCCTGTGGAAGCTGGCAGGGAGAAGCAGTTGTGCCACATCACAAGTGTCCTGCTCCCCTCCATCCTATCTGCAATCTTCCTGCCCCAGGACTGGGGACAGGGAGGAATGGAAAGGGCAGTGGAGTACCTTGCTGCTCTCTTTCAGACTTTCAGACTTGGAGGGACTTCTTTGTGCTTGCAGTTTTGACATCCAGCAGCCCTGCTGCAACCATGGGCAGCCCATGAAGCCTGACAGCAGGGAGCATGGTATGGCTGGGGGAGAAGAGGACACAAATCTGTACTCCAATGTACAATATTTTTATGAGTGCCCTGAGGTCTGTGGGATTTTCCTGCTGCTCTTATGGCCTCAGCTGGCTTTCCTGTGAGAAGTTTTGTCACACAAAATTCCTACTTCTAAGAAATTCCATGAGTTTCTTGGCTCTGCTTAAGAGTTCTGTCTCCTTCTCCATCCCCACAACCCCACTGGGTCATGGAACCTCTTCTTCACTGACAAGAGTAACCCTAACCCAGGGATCAGTTTAGGAATGACTTATGTTCCAATAAGTCATTTTTGACTACCAAAGATCCCACCCTTAGCCTGCTCAAATTGGAGGCAAGCATCATAAAAAATAGAGCCAAGGCTTACCAGAACCTCCTTTGTGCCCCAAGATGGCACAGGGATGGCATACCAGCTTCCACAGCCACCATCAGGACAAGGATGAACAAGCATTTGCAGCCTCAACGAGGATCTCTTCAATCACCACATGTCCACAGACATGATCAGGAAACCCACCAGGGTTGTCCCTTAGCCCCAGCAGTAACTTTCTATCACTGCAGTTTCTAAACCTATATTCAAGTGAACATCATGGAACTGATATTAATGGGGCTCCTGGACATATAGTGTTTCAGAATTAGATTCAGGTGGCAACACTAAAGCCCTAGTAAAGTGGTAGTTTGTAAGGCTGTAAGTTTGGCAGTGGGAAGTTGGCACACTTTAGATTTGGATATCTCTTTTTCTCACTAGAGAAGCAGCAGTGCCTGGCATTTACATAGACAGAGAAAGCCTTTCTGGGGCCTCCAAAGGGGAGGCAGAGGCACCTGGGGCTTCAGATGCCTAATATTTGGCAATAGGTGAACGCGCTTTCACATCAGATGCTAAATATTCAGTGCCTCTCAGTTTTAATGAATCGTTATGACTGAAGAAATCAAAGGTCCCAGGGGAAGAGCTGTACTGGAACATCACACAAGGAAAACTTGGTGTGGGGCTTTTTTTTAAGATAAAATGAATAGAATTATCTTCATTAATTCAATAACCACGGAAATATTTACAATGTAATTACATCCATTCTTTTTCTGTTCAAATATTATTTTAAGGGCTTCTTGGCATCGAAGAGCCTCTTTCTTTGAAAATCCTGACCCAGTGTCAGGACAAGAACAGACCTAAGTCTCTTAATCTAATGGCTGTTAGTGGGGGTGACTACTTTAGCAATGCTCGGCTGAAAAATGAACTTTGCAATAAATGACCTTCAGAGAAGAAGACTATTCATGTTAATTAGTAGCTCTTTTCAAACAGGACTTATATATGCATTAGGCTATGTCATTTCAAACAATGCCATCATTGTAGTAAACATCAAGACAAGGCTCAAGTACAGTTATGAAAATTTTAGAAAACTCTAGTTAGTTTTTTTCCCTTAAGATTATGAGTTACGATTACTGATGTGTTGCACAATAGGATCTCTCCTAATGGCTTTTAGCTTTTGCCACTGCCAACTTTTATATTTAAAATCCATACAATTATGGACAATTTATAGGCATTATGAGGCTCTCTAGCCTCCTCACCCTATTTTTTGCACTGATTCTTACTGATTCAAAGCAGCTTTGAACCCAGCAAATCAAATGCATTTTGCTTAAAACATAAATTCATTCTTACAGAGCCCACTTTATTCTTATTAGTACTTATTACTTATTATGCACATTTAATGTAAGAATGCATGTTCTCCATTAAAAAATCAGAATATTTTGAAGTACTGGAAAGTGATTATTTTGGTTAGTTCCCCTTGATTAACCACTCAAATGTGGATGCATTCTTTCTAAAGCACATACATAACAAGAATTTAAAATGGCAAAAGGAGGCTGGCAAAAGGAGGCTACCAAAAGGAAAAACATGAACAGAATAAATTAATACACAAGATAAGAGGAATGATTTTTACAAAGTTGATGTCAATGTGCATCTTAAAAGATAGTTGCAGCATATAAAAAATTTGCTTTCTGGGTAGAGATAAACTTAATACAACAAAGCTGATTCAGAAATATTATTTGAAGTTACAGCAAATAGAAGGTAATGTGCAAGTAAATTGCATAATTTTGTCTCAACATGAACTTTGAGTTACATTTATTAATTTTTTTTAAAAATGCATTTAAGGAGTCTCTTCCTTGGTGCTGACCACTCAAACCCAAACACAAAGTTAATTTTAAAAGCTAACCTGCCAGGGGCTCTGCACAGTGCCTTCACTATCCAGAAAACATACATTCCTAAGTAATTAGAGAATAAACAGTAAATGTATTGTGGAATAGCATTTCAGCAATCTATTAAATAAATAAAGTCATCTGTGCCGCAAAACAATTAGCTAACAAAGGGGAAATTATTATAAGACCAATGGATATGGTTTGTTTGTAGCCTTGCAAGATTCAGAAAAGGCAAACAATTCAGTTGAGGAAACTGCAAGAATGGGCTCATTCTAAATATCTGGCACATGAGATTGTTCAGTATTCACAACGTGGAGGGGCGGCCATACACTGTATCTGCTCTCTGGCCTGACCTGGGCACCTGAGCAGCTCTCAAAGACACAATGAGGGGCAAATCTCTAACCACTGGCTTGGAGAAGCAGGTCCCTGCTCAACATTATGGCTTTTGAAAGTCATCTTCACCAGGGGCCAAACTTCCTTCACGCATTGTGTAGGGAGCCCAGCTGCTTACTTTCATATCACGGATTCCTACGAGCCTAATAGCTTTCTAAGTCCTCCTTCCTGTGAGGACAGCCCTTTCTGGCCACTGCCAGTTCCTTTCCCCCTCTCAGATTTTGATTTTGTAACACTGAGCACAGGGACTGCAACGGTCTAGATGTAGCTGCTGTTTTATTTAAGCATGGGGGGCATGCAGACTTTTTGTTTTTAATCTTTTGCCATTTCAAAAAGAGACAAAAAAGTAAAACCTGAGGCACACTTGGCTTGGTATTCCCTGCTTGTTTTTTGTGTATATATGGCATTATTATATCTGTTCTTTAAAGAAATGAAACAGAAGAGTGGCCCAGATGTGGGATTCATTTTATTCATATTCAATCTGTGCAGAATTCAAAGAAACGGTTCCTTTATTTGCCTCTTCTGGGAAAACATCTTGAGTTCGTTTTGTTCTGCTTATAGACTTGTAGAAATAGGTCTGGAAAGGTACTTCAGAAGCTCATCTTGTCCATCTTACCGCCTCAAGGCTGACTCATGCCTATTGCTCTCCAATAGTATGATAAATTCAAGTACAACAATAACCTTTTCTTTTTTTTTTTTTCCCCCACAAAAATACTGCATTAGAAAGTGAAAGGTTAAGAAATAAGACAGCAACATATCATAACTCTGCCATAGGATTTAACATTGCTCTTCAGGCATCCATGTAGCTGCTCCTGTGTCCTCAGCCCACCCAGCTGCAAGTTGAGAGGGTATCTACCCTAAATCCTGTAGATATACTCTGGCTTCAAATAGAGCAGCACAGGTACCACAACAACTCCACTGTGTCTGCTCACTGGCAGCTCTAAGGGCACTCAGGCTTCCTCCAAGGCCTGCACCACTGCAGTGGGGCTGAGAAGGTGCGATGGTATCATGTGGTCCTAATGACACATGTTGAAAGTTGCCCAGCAACTTCAAAGCATTTTCAAAGGGTTGCTCTCCAGAGCAGAAATTCAGGCCTGTTTAAGCTATTCCAAGTTGTCTCCCAGAAAAAGAAATATGAGTCATTGGTGGCTATCTGGCTTCAGAGGCGTAGGGGGCACTGAAGTATGACACGATATTTTACAAGGAGAGCAGGTGTACCAGAGAAGGTAAAGTTGTGTCTGGTTCCAAATAAAATGTGTATATAATAGGCAGGACACGTAAGATGCTGCAGCTTCTGTCCCTGGTCATGGAGCCCAACTTTGTACCTTTACATCAGTATTATTTACCAGCTCAGAGAACACATGGAGGATTAACTCTTAACTGGGCAGCTCAACCAAATCAGTCTTTCCCAATAATGTTACAGATGCCATTTTAAATCCTTCTTCCATCCCATCTCCTTCCCCCCTTCCTCCCCTTCTTCTGCATCCCCTCGCCACCTGTCTCTGCACACATTCTGCCTGACCTACAGCTTGGTGTCCTTACCATGGGCTTTCAGTGCTTCTTGTCTTGGAAGGGGAAGGCATGGGGTGAGAAGAAACACCTGAACCATGACCTAGATGCTAGACCAATGTCTCCCATTCCCAACCCACCAAGATCCACAGGACAATCCTGCAGTGCTGCTGTAGTTTTGCCTTGACCTGGGGGGAAGTGTGGGGAACCACATATCCTGGGAGCAGAGGCACTGTCCTGACTTGGGAAAGACTAGTCTGTGACTAGGAGTAATGGGAGAAAAATGTGCAGACAGCTTAATCCTTCTCACATCCCTGTTCCTCCCACCCCCAGCTTGTGGGTTTGCAACAACGAGGTTACAGGACTGCAAGGGGCTGCTGCCCAGCCATGCCTCCCCTTCTCCCAGCTGGCCCTTCAGTACTTACAAACCCTGCCCTTTACTGCCCTGCTCCTCAGGGTCATTTACACTATGTCAGCGTCCCAAATAAAACAGTACTTCATTTCAGGCTCTGGCACAGGCAAACAACCCTCAGGAGCATTGAGCTGTTAGTGCCTTGCCTGGCATGGCAGTGCTCTGGGCCAGCTAGTGTAACTCCCAAAATAACCTGCTGGGCAGCAGCCAGGCAAGGAATGAGGAAGAAATGCTGACTCTGTAATAAAGAATGTGGTACTTGTATTCAGCCTAATCCAGCACTGGCACCACCACACACAGCCCAGAGCAAGGCAGCCTGGAAGCAGCAATGGAAGCAGGGAGAAGGAGCAGGGCAAGGGGTATCTAGAGCCCCAGGGAGCAAGGACATAGGGCTGGATGCATGGTGGGAGTGATAACAGCCTTGACTGCATGATGGATGTTGGTTCCTCATGGCAATTAGGAGCTTAAAAAGAGAGAACAAGAAAAGCGTAGAAGATAGCAAAAGGAAGATTGTGGTCCAACAGCACAGCATAACGGGACCCAGGCTCCCCGCAGTGATGCATCAGACCTACTCCCTCTCACTTGACTGTAGCTTTGTTCTTCTGTACTAAGGGTTAGATGAGTTTAGTGAATACAGTAATTTCTATATTAATAAACTCCCACGCTGGGTGACTGCTGTTTTGCCCTCTTCACACTTCAAAGTCTCAGGCTAAGCTGTAATAGTTGCTCACCATAATTTTGGATGTTCCCTCTCTCATCCCTGTACGAGACAGTTGGCAAGAGACCCAAAAGCTGTCCCTCGATCTGCTGCCCTCACTGGGGAGTGGTGGTGTCTCACAGTTAGGACATGCCTCTAGCTTCCTTTCAGGCACTGCTTAGGCAGAGAGCAGGGAAAGAGCTTCAGTCCCAGGCACTGTTTCTAGTAGGCAGGTTGACAAAAACACATTGTTTGTAGAAAATTTAGGTGTGGACACAAGTCACGACATTTCACTGAAGTGTGAGAGGATGGGCCCCTGTCTAGATTATTTCCAAATTAGACGCAGTCACTTATGCTAGCTATGGACCTGTGGTTGTGGATGTGAACACTGCAGACTGAATTTCAAAGGGACTTCTCTATCCCTCTTCTGAGAGGACCAAAGGCAGACAGAAGTGAGGTTTTTTGGGTTGGTGAGGATGGAGGAGGCTAGAGATGAAAACCAGTGCCAGGGTATCTATCCAATAAGTAAAAGTCTCACGTACATTTTTGGATTTGAATCTAGTGTCTATCAACTCAAGCAAATGTACTAGCTCAGTTGGAAATCTTGACTGTGTATTTTGTCATAGGCTTCTTATGGCCATGATTTAATTAATAGGAAATGCTTTAGTCTGTGAGCAGTAGTGTCAGGGATATCCTCTGAAACCAGAAACAGACACGTAGCGCTTGATGGGATACCAAAGTAATTCCTGCTTGTCACTCATAGAGTACATGAAGAGTGGGAACTTGCTCCTGTTATCTCTACCCAAGTGATTGTGTATACTGGGCCAGATCTAGGTCTAGGAACTCAGACAAAGGGCACCCTAAATTGGAGACTTCCTCCTTTAACTCCAAAATAATTAAATCAGCATTTAGTTTAAACATGTGAACATCTGTGTAAAACCCTTCCCTCCCACACTTCACTTCTCATGTTGGTTGCACTATCCACTGGAGGCAAAGATGACATATTTTTATGATTCATTTTTCTTTGTAGTATTTCAAAGTCTAGTCATCCTAGTGCCTAAGAAACTACATTTTTTGATGTTCCATTAGATACAATGCATTTTATAGTTACTGTTTTTGAACAGAACGTATTAACCTTCTATTTCTAGAAAGCAGCGAGATTATAAAAATATCTTTCAAGAACCTCTGGCTTCATTCAAAAAACTGGTTATGTTTGTAATGAACTGAAGCATCACATCAGGTATGAAACAAAGTAAAAGCAGATGGTCCATACTCAGAGTGCAAACTGTTGCCTTTCAATGACATGAGTAAGGATACAAGAATTTCTCAACTAGATTTCTCTGCTTTGGAGAAGATCTGAGTGAACTATTTGCTATTAAAATGCCTCTTCAGAAGAAATAATGTTTTCTAGTATTTATAAAATACATTCAGCTTCTGCAGTTGACATGAAACAAAACTCTCTTACCAACTGCTGGCTGTTTAGCATGTAAATTAGCTGGTTTACTAGAATTGCACTTATATGCGAAACTTTATACAAAATCCTCTTGTTTCTCTAACCCACTAATAAGATCAGGAGAAAAACACAAAACATAGATTAAATCTGTCTTTCAGATATAGACTATATCTTGTTGGCATAGGGTACAATAATATTCCTTATAAAAGAGTGAAAAGTCATGTGAAAAATGGAGAGCACTTTTTCTGGAGTGCCAGGGCTCTTCATGAATTCTCAGGGTATAATTTACCTTCAAACTTTTAAGAAATTATGTCTAAATCGGTGTTTTTATTGCATCAATAATTTACATGGAAAGGTGAGCCCTTGACTAATGTAAATTCCTGTGGAAGATACATATAATTTTTATTACAAGCATGCTTGTGCACTGTACTTTGCTCATCCTTAGCAATAGACGTATTTGTGAACCAAGGATTTCTATAATGTTTTTATATTCAGTAAAAGAATGTTCAGGGGTCAAAGCAGGATTGATTTGAAGGAGTTAGATTTTAAAATCCCTTTAAAAATCAGGACAAAGGATACCACACTATTAAAATAAAATGCTTAAAAATGAAAAGTATTATGCATGCTACACAGTAGAAGATCAGATTTTTATTAATGCAAGTTTTAAATGCTGATTAATCCTCTTGAGAATCAGTTTCCCAAAGCTTTGGCCTGCATTCAAGTCTTTTTCAAAGGGGCACATCACTTCCATTATTCTGAATATTAATTGAACAACATTATAACTAAGGATACAAAGCAAGATTTAAAACATGATTACAGCTGTCATTGCTTACATCTAAATAAGTCGTTGGAAATTGAAGCTCAGGGAAAAAAAATAAAAAATAAAATAAAAAAAAACAACCTGCCATAAACCTCTCTTGTCAGGATGGTGAAGCTGCTGCCTCCCACGGCCCCCCCTGCGCTTGGGCAGGATGGATGTTCTGCGCGCTGTGCACTGACGGCTCGGCTGGCGGCTCGTGCTTAATGTGTTCCCACAAACTCCCCCCCCACCTTGCAAACTGTGGATCTGTTTTGTCTTGCAAAATAATAAACGTCCCAGAAAAACACCGTCATTTTTAGATGCTAACGGGAAGAGGGATGATAATTGTTCAAAAGGCTGAGCTGCCTGCACAGTTGTTAACTTCCAGAAAGGGTTTGTTTTATTTTTTTGGCATAAACCATTTTCTGATCCAGCTTCAGCGCATGCTTCTATACAAGCATTCATGTGCTTAACGCTAAGCATGTGCTTAAGTGCATTCCTGAACTGGGCCAGAAGGTACCTCCTTTGAAATTTTTGTCCATAGCTGCTGTTCTTGGAATGATGCCTTTTTTGGTGAAAACTGATGTGGGGTTACAGTAACCATCTAATTCTGATTAGACAAATGGCATTATGGTAGAAGTATTAAAAATTTATAGTCCTATTTACTAAGTTTATTTGTTGGCCATAAAAAGCTGAATCTTACATAACATAAAAAGCATCCAGTCCTAATGATGAAAAAGATATAAAAAGATAATGGTGCAATCATAACATGTCTCTGAGAGTTTGTACATCTCAGTTGCAGTTTGGCACACCACATAATTGTGTTGTGCCAAACTGGCACCAAACCACAATATGTTAGTGAAAAGGGCCTGCAGTTTAAGAGGAAAATCTAGAAGTGTTAACTATACACTGTCTAATTATACAACCTTACTGTCCCAGAATGCGATTTCTGAAACCATTTCTGACATATGGGAAGAGGGTAGAACAGCTGGTCATTAAGGTTTTCTCAAGACTATTTAGTAACACACTTGAATGTAATTAAAGTGCTACATTAAATACTGCACTTGTGTACAATGTATTTTTAATCTTTATGGCATGCTGTAAAAGTAAATAAATGCAAAGCGTTAACATTTCTCCCCTTCATCTCCTAAATTGTTAAGATATAATGACAGTCCCAATCCATACCATGTGCATTACCTGAAGAATACTCTGGTGCTCTGAGAGCATCCTGTGCAGCAGGTAGGAAGCAAAATCAAGCTGAATTGTGCAAGATGGATATAAGTTTACTTGATTTCGTTTGCTTAAGTTAAGCCATGCTGACTTACCTGGATGTATTTCAACAGGCAATGTTGCAATGATGCTTTTATTTGAAGGTTTTCTTTGGAACCAGTCAAGGTGATATAAAGCAACTTTGACCCATGCTGGATCTAACACAAGAAGCAGAACGTGCAAACATCTTTGAAGCAGACTTTACTCTCGGGTGTTCCAGTGGGACTTTTGCCCTGAAATAGAGAGTCAGAACTCAGTTCCGTACAGATGCAGATTACAGATGGGTTAAATTACAGAATTGTATTTATACTCCATCATCCTCATTGTGATAGAAGTACCTAGAAAATCAGGACAGTTAAACACTATATGGGATCAGGGCCCAGTTATTTATGCTTTCCCTTCATTTATTGTCTGTGGCTGGCTATGAACTGTATTTCCACTTCTACAGACAACAATCAGGGGATCTATATGAAACTAAGGCCACTGTAAATGATGTTACCTGAATTAGACAAAAACTGTTCAACAACTCACATTTTGAAAAATTGCCTTGAGATTGGTGCCAGTACTCCATTAGTGATAGACTGGAGATGCTGTGGTCCTAAATCTGTGGAGATGCTGTAGCATTGCGAATAAGATGTAATTTTGACACATTTTTTTGATGCATAAACATACAAGGAAAAAGAAGTTTTAATACACCTGTTTTAGCACAAAGTGTTTCTCTGCATTAAACTTGTGGTTTCTGATAATGGTGTTCGTTTTAGATTCTTTAATAACTTTTGCTTTGAAAAGAGGGGCCATGCATTTATTGAAAAGTTGAAACTGTTCTTGACTTCTCATAAATTTCAGTAAATACATGTTTTAATTGACTATTTACTGACTATGATCAAGAGCTGTTGTCAGTTTCTTCAGTTCCTTGGAAGATTTCTGTGAATTCAGTATTTTCTAAAAAATACTTTGTCCTGCACTATGGTGGTTTCCTTTGAGCATGAAGGACAGCTTTACACAGCATTTCCCAACATCAAATAAAAAAGTGAGGACAGATAAGAAGGTAGTAAGAAGACAAGTTTAACAAAGCACTCAGGCTGTACCTTTCAAGGCAATAAACTGGCAGTCATCAAGAAAGCTGCAGTGAAAACCATGAAACTGAAAACATGTGTGTACCATGCTCACATGAACTATCTGGTGACAGTGATGAGTTCTGCCTGTGTATGCATGTATGATGAAATCAAGTTTTATGTCACTTTTCAAAGGTAGGCATAAGTTTTTATTTTCTCTGAAATATAATGTTGGGGTTTGATTTGTGAATGGTTGCTGTTTGCAAATGAGCAAAGGAAAATGACAGACATGATGTGTTTTATGTTTTGCTGGGCATTTTCTAAATCAATCAGAATCCTTCTGTTCAAATAAATGACACTTTTCCTCTTTGCTAATGGTGCATCTGCAGCATTTTTTTAAAAAAAGGAACAGTGGCACGAGCAGCTGATCATCCAGCCTTCCTGATGCTCTGTTCATGGATGCATTTTGCATCACATTACAACTTGCAGCTGGTATGTGCTATCAAAACCAAGAAAGGCCAACCAATGTAGAGAAACCCATGAAGGCAGGAGATACAACTTTCCTATGGCAAGTTAATTCGTTTTCACAAGAGATGAGAATAACTATATATCTCACCACATTCAGTGTTAATTGCAAAACTCATCTCTCTGACTTAACTTTGCCTCATTAATTTCTTCACATACAGTTGCCAGGTACAACCACATCTAAGCACAAACACAAGCAAACAAAACATGCTAATCAAGCTACTTTTTTTATGGGCTAAAATAAAAAAAGAAAGAAAAAAAAGAAAAAATGAAAGACACTGGCATATTTAGGTATTTGGAAGATAGCCAGATGATGCAATGGTAGAGGCTATGTAAATACTGCAACAACCAAATATAACTTCTTCAAAAAAAAAACATCTGCAAAACCTATTGTCACCTCACTTTTCCTGAAGAGTAAATTCCCTTAGGGATAACCTCAAAGTGTTCACTTTTACTTTTCTATGCTTAGAGGCCAATACTAAGAAATAAGGTAGACACCATTTCTTTCAAACCATCAGATGGCCTTAAATCCTTTCCTAAAGCACTCAAAGATGCAACTGCCATTGATCTGAACAGGGCATGGATATCGCCAGAAAGAGTTCATTTCCCTTGTACTCAAATAATTTTCATCCCAAAGAGGGTTGCAGGTCATGCACTGATTATGTAAGGAAGTTGGGGGGAAAAAATTTGTTCCTGGTACTTGTATGTTACTGAGCATAAAGGGAACTGAATGTCTTTGCAAGAGAAGAACGTTTCCTGGGTGATTCTCATGAGTCAATCGCCTTCTGAACCACAGAAAGGAGTTGTGTGGAGCCATATGAGAAGATGCAAATTGATGGTGACCAGAGTGCTGGTCACAACTTGCTTATTTAAGCAGATGACATTGTTCTTTTGCCTTTTTCTGCTTGTTTTCCCAACAGTACCATTGGTTTAACCCTTTATAGTCATATCATGAGCACTGAAACATTCAGACAGTACCCATAATCATTACAGAGCAGTTTGTGCATAACAGAGGCCTCTTCGCTAATTTGTCTGAAAAATTTCTGCATCTGCTGTGCACAGACTTGAACACTCAACAGTCAGACCTCCGGCTTGATTCCACTCAGCTGAACCCAAAATTAGATCTTAGAAAATAACCATCTCTAAGACAATCAACCTCAATCCAGGCCTTTCTAGTGAATGGGCATTAATTGTCCTTTCACAAAATGCGACTAAACCCCCAGTACAGAGTTTTATTGTCTGAGCCTAACCAAGAGAACCGTGTGGAAAGCAAAGACTGGGGACCAGGGAGGAGCAAACAGGTTCTGCTCACTATCCTGTTGGCCCAGCCTGCCGTTCTCCTCATGCCCCAGGCTGGCAGTGACATCAACCACTTTGCAAAGAGCTTATTTTGTAGTTTTTATAGCTCTAAAATTAGCCCCAGCAGTGATTATTATTAGATTCCTCCTCTAGGTTTAATGCCTCTTTTTTTGAGCTGAACCATTTGTTGAATGACAAGCACCAACTTGATTAATCCTCAATCACCTGAATTATCTTGCTTATTCTTACTTTGTCTTAGAGAAGGAACTCCACATCAAATACTTTCTCTTCTACTGTTGTGTATTCTCCTGCCACCAAAGAAACAACAGGTTTTGTTTCTTTGATTTAATTTATCACACTCTATTTCCCTTTCTAGTCATAATTTCTAATTATTTCAGCCTACTGACTGAGATATTAAATTGAGTCAAGACAAATACACATAATCTATTGATTTAAATAATATCCACTCATCAAGTCTGCAGTTTCCACATGAGAAGTTCTTCCCTTAATAAAAAATACCACACTCCCACTACTGTGAGTGACAAACAGATATATGCATCTCTAAGTCTCTAAGAATCGCCTCACCAGGATTTCCTTGGGCAGCAGTTTGGTACAGCCTGGCTTTGGCTGTCCACCATACTGCAGAAGTGTGGCTAAATAAAGTGAATACCCAGAATTTACCTGTAGCTTCTACGTTTACTGTCCAAGGGTAGAAAGAAACGTATACCAGAGATTATGAAGACTAAACCATGAAGATGAATTTTATCCAGATGAAAAACATCTTTTACATTAATGGATGCATATGAAAACTGTGCACCTAAATGGGGAGGATTTTTGTGTCTTGCTGGTATGTCTCCTTTTTAATTAATTTTTCTATATTTGTTTTTGCAGTAGTCTGACATTGAAGGAAGAACTGTCAGAATGTCATAAAGTAGGTAAAACAAATTTCAGGAGGATGAAAAAGAAAGGAAGCCATCAGCAATTTTCACGTCTAACGATGAGGCCACTACAGGACACCACAATTCAGGATCAGGACACCAACACCTTCAGACCTGGCCCTGTAAATGTTGCCTGATGCTTGGCATCTGTCAGACGGCCTGGAAAACTGCTTAAAGCCCCACTCACAGAGCTCAAAAATTCTCAAGGAGAATTTCAGAAAACTTTCAAAACTAAAAGAAACTTATTTTGATGCAGACGTTACGAGAAATGGATTTCCTGAATTAGTTAAAAGAAACCCCAAACCTAAGCTTCTGAGAAATTAAAGTTCTTTTTTTTTTTTCTTCTTCAGATGAAAGGAATTTCCTGACCACTCCCAACTCCTACTGTAGGAAAATAATGCAAAATTGGAAACATTGTGCAGGTGACAGTTCGCAGTCAACAGATGTGTCTACATAAGACCATACATGGCCCATTTGGTGAAGTGCTGTGCTGCCTGGTACTATTTACAACTGATCAGTCATGAGATAAGATAACACGTTTGCACTGGACAAAGTCTTGAGGTTACACGTTGCTGCTGTGCTTTCCACAGTTTGTCATTAACCAGCTATTGCAAGATGTTTTTTAAGTACCTTCATCCTGTCTCCAGCTCAGCACTGTCTCTCTCCCTTAATAACCAGGCTAAATCAGCAGGAATAATTAGGGAATCAGACACTACTTAGTGCCAGTACAGGCAGCCAAATAACTTCTATATCTCTTCCTATTCCATAAGGTCACCCACCCCTTCTTGTGAAGCTCAGTCTCTTCCTTAGAGGAAGGCATAATATGCTAACTCGTAGTGATAAGATTTTTAGATTGTGCAATTCTTGTATTTTGCAATTGGTTTCAGGCAATGCAACATACAAAATGTATTTTCTTTCTCGTCTTTCTAGCAAATTGTCACTCCTCCAGCACATACTGGCTCGTTTTTCCTGAAAACCCAAGGGAATGAAATACCCATGCCAATTCTATATGATGTAAGTCGCTAGCCCCCTAAGGATCTCTCGAAAAGGCAAGCACTAGGATTGTTTTCTGAATACTTCCTTAGCTAAAATTACCACAATTCATGCTTGGGGATTCTCTAGAGACAGATGTACTGTCGTGCTTGGATAGCAAAATACAGATATCACACTTCACAGGAAATTAAAAAAAGGAGTATTCAAAGTTTATCCCTGCCAAGTAATTTTAAAAGCTGATTTTTGCATCAAAGTGCTTCCTTGAAAGATGCAATAATATGAAAAGAAGAACCCTGCGATGTGTGTGTATTCAGTGAGATTCTCACTCTAAGTCTCAGGTTCTCGTAACAACACGCCCACTAGACTTGAAGTACACATCTCTTAATATACTCTATTACCTCATTGTCATTTACTTGTTGGTAATGAATGCATGTGTTAACAGAACAGCATGCTGATGCATTTTTTCTGCCATTGTATGTAACATATTTTCTAATTCTTCTGCTCTATTCAGCATTTGACCCTAACGATAGGGGATTATGGTATTAACTCTCTACACAGCACACATTCTTTACAGACTTTCACTAAATACTGTAAGCCTGCTGCAGAGCGGAATAAAAGTGAAAGCATACCGTCTGGTCTTAAGCTGTGCACACAGAGGGTCGTGATCCAATTGGAAGGGAAGCAGAATTTTAAAAAGAAAGAGGTTTGACAAAATTTTAATCCTTGTCATTTTCATTTCTCTTACCCTGTGGATTTGGGTGATTTTATTTACACTGTCAGCTTGAGCCTAGGGATTGAAAATCAGGCTTTTATGGAGATTATTAAAAGTACATACAGTACACTAAAGGCTGGACCACTGCTATATGCTACTAAAAATATGAATGTGGATGCTCTATATTATACATTTAAGGAAGTAAGTGCCATCCTCCCTGTAAGGCTGGACTTAGCAGTTAGGTTCATTGTGATTATGCCAAAATGCACATTTTAACAAGGGTATTTATGAGTAGTTTCAGAGTGCTGAAGGTCCACTGAAGAACTGAGAGGTGCCTTCAGGTGCCTTTTAAAGGCAGCATTTTAGGAGCAGCTGTGGAAGCTGTCCATATTGAAGGTCACCTGGACATTGAAGAAGCTGCCCCTGGAAGAGCTGTTGCTGTTCTCACTCTGCAACCAGGGAAGGGCAGCCTGATGTCTAGCCCAGCCTAAGAGAAACAAATGTCTCACCATGGGTGACTTTCTTCTGCAAGTCCTCTCCTGAGGTTGGCCTCACTCTCACTCTGAAGGAGAGCTCCTAAGCCAATGTCCAGGCAGGTAGGAGATGGTCTGGCTTGCAGATGCAGCACAGACATGCTAGGCTATGCTGCAAGGTAAGCTGGCCAGGCAGCCAGGGCCTCCTCAAGCCACATGGCCACCTGCTGTGAGGACACTTCCTGTTCCGGATCTCCCAAGGAGCACCCATGGTTGGATCACTGTGCACAACTGCCCTCTCTGGGGCCAGAGAAGGATGACAGCAGGAGAAGAGGAGCCATGCCACCTTCCCAGCAGCCCAGACTATTTTCCTATGCAATGCAGGCACAGATGATGTGTTGTCAGAGCTGTTTCCATGCCCAAC
Organism: Neopelma chrysocephalum; assembly: GCF_003984885.1. Lineage (NCBI taxonomy): Eukaryota > Metazoa > Chordata > Aves > Passeriformes > Pipridae > Neopelma > Neopelma chrysocephalum. The sequence goes on from NW_020897717.1 coordinate 10,068,488, forward strand.
ATGAGATTTTTGGCCCCTTGAGCAGGGTTCTTCATTCTCCATGCATGATCTTCCTGTAGCAGCTAATGCAGAGCTCAAAAGAGGCAAGGATATGCAAGTAAATACAATGAGGGTTAGGGCCCAGGCTACAATAAGCCCTGAGCCCCCAAAATGGCTAAATTTCCCAGCTTCCACCTGCCCTGGGAAAGTGCACACAGGGTTTGCGAGCAGTGAAACTTAACAACACTTGTTAACTCTCTGATGATTTCAGTGGGACAGTCATAGCCCCTAGTCCTGCAAACACTTCACACACATCCCCCCTTCACTCTTCGGCCATGGATGATCGTGTTAAAACTGCAGGATTGAGGCCATAGTTACTAGTATTTCACATAGAAATACATAGTATTTCACCTTGTTAATAAGGTTATTAAAACAATCCTGCTTGGACTCTGGGAAAGGGGAAGATAGCTTTTCCAGGATTTTTCTGCTCAGGGAATCACAAATGTTATTTTTCCATCCAAGGAAACTGTTTGGTTGAAATCAAGATACGTGACTCTCACTGTCCTTACAGCTCTGTAACCTTGGCTATCTGAGGCATGTAAAATAGGGGTTTATTGTGCTAAGGAACGAAATGGGCAGAAGCGCTTGCACAACTTGGCCATCTCACAATTGAAAATGGAGTTAAGCTGGCTCCACCTAACCAGAGTGCCAGCAGCACAGGATTTTTGAGATGTGCTGCTTCCATACCTCCCTCAGCCAATTTTCAATGCACTTAGGGTGCCTCCTGATAAAAGGGCCAGAAACAAAGCCCATGGAGGACAATGGAGATCTGTCCTTCAATATAAGTGGCAGGCGGATCAGGCCCACTCGGAAAATTTTGGCTGCTGTTCTAAGTGGTTCCCAGTGTTCCAGGGTCCCACTAAGACATTCAAATTGGCATCTCATAAAAATCAAATTGGCATCTCATAAAAATCCAGGCTAAAAATGACAGCCTTAGGTTGGAAGGCTCTGACTGGGGCCTCATCCTGCCGAGGTGTTCAACGCTCTCAGCGTCCACTGAATTCACCATGAGCTGAGCAGGCTCAGCACTTCTCAGGATTGCTTGTGCTCTGCAGGATTGGACTTATTGTCCTTAATACTATCTCATTCTGGTTATTCCCTATTGCCCAAGGATAATCCCATGGCATTATTCCCATTATGCCACTTGCCATTCCCATTATAGTCTTTAACAATGTTTTAAACCTATCTTTCATTTTTAATTTCCTTAGCAAAATATCTGTATTTTAGTAGTATGCATTTATGTAGTCTTCAAAAAATGTGTTTTTATTGTACATATGGCATTATCATGTACTTTATGAGTCTGGTAGATGAAAACAGCTCTGAATACAAGCGGAATCCATATGTCTAAATATTTTTAGCATGAACACTGTTACCTGTTCCCAGTCATAAAAGTATAATTAAACAGCACGTATTAAAACAGTGCACCACAGGAATCCTTGCAGCTTACTTGTCTGTTTCATACAAGGGGGGAATTTTTTTACTATCTTTAGGCTGGAAAGGAAGGAAGAAGCCATAACAATCATTTTATGTCTTTAGCATGTGCAAGTTACAAAGCAGCGTACCAGGATCTTGCAGGTCACTGTAGTTTCGATTCATCTTTCTCCTTGATCAATTGGTAAGCTGCTGCCCGATGGTGGCTTCAAAATAATTCATCATCAAGACTTCTCCTGCAGCTCTGTTAGGCTTTCTTGTGTCAGAGCCACCTGGTGCAGCACGTGGCTCCACAAGTGAGAGCTGTGTCAGAAGAAGAGCTGGGCCCCCTCTTGCCTGTCCATTTCCTAAATCCCCACTTTGTCCCATTTTAAAGCACTGCCTCCACTCCTTAGGTGGGCAGGAGGTCTGAGTCCTCCACCCAGCACTGCTTTAGGGCTAATGGTGATATCCACCTGAATCCCAAGCCAGCAGCAATGCCTGACTTACATCATCCTCAAAAGTGTTCCACTGAAATACAACTGTTTCCCAATTTAGGTCAGTACATTTGAGATCTATAGTAGTCACATTCTGGAAAGCCCAGATTACTGGAACACTGGGCTGCTCAGCCTAATGTAAGCCAGGATAGAGGTAGTGCTCTAGCCTGTTTTACAGCCTGTTTTCTGACTTCTAGGTCCAGAGGGATTGCTGTGTGCATGCTGCCCACAGGCCTCTGCATCTAACTTGAGGTCATGAAGGAACCCAGGGCATTAGGAGCTCCTATGTGAGCAGGCTGTTTTTTCAATGTCTACATTATTAACCAGTTTGACACATCATGAAAGATAAAAAATTTCAGGTTGACTTAAAATTAACATTTGGAAGGTCTTTTTTTTTTTTTTAAAGAAGAATAAAGAATGTAGGAAACAAGGATGGAAAGGGTCAGCTGGGCTAGCAAGTGCAGACTTTCACAGATTATTAACTTGGAGAGTCCACAGGCACTCTGCCCAATGTGTCCCCACACACCACTGGCCCCAGGAGCCTCTAACAAACTTTACACTTCATCATAAAACAGCTGCAAACTTAATGAGCCCCAGGAAGCAAAAAGACAAGATGCAATGCATTGTCAACAGCCCAAATCCTTGTAATAGAAGGAAACTGTTAGGTGGAATCTCCTGCAAATCCTAAGAAATTAAGACAGGTGAAGACAATCCTCTCTTCTGCAGCAGTTCCTGACAATCTGACCAACAGGGAAATTCCTCGCTTACCCCAAATCTTGTAATCACCTTAAACTTGAGTTTATGAGTGAGATATAGGCAGAGATTAGGGGCTCTAGCCTACCTCCTGCTCTTTCATGGTTCAGAGGCGAAAAAGAGACCAACCTAGAAGTCTAGCAATGAATAAATGAAAAGTAAAAATGACCCTTCCTGACCTCCGCAGACTGCAAACAAAAGTCCTGAAGCATGCGATTAATAGAATAAAGCAACGGTGCAAATAAACAACCAAGTCTCTTTTCAAACTCAGCTGCTGACATCTAAACATCAGATACCAACTGATCCACATCACAAGCCTCATTTTCTGTCCCTAAGAATTCTGCGATACAATAGTTTTCATTAACACACCCAAATGCAGCCTAAAACAATGAATTTCTCTGTTACCATAATCAGAATATCGCTTCTTGGATGGATGGAAATCTCTCTCTAAATTTCCGTCATGAATGTATTAATGACTGACTTGCATTTACTTGATCTCGTACTAGTAATATTCTTTAACTAATTCTTTTTGTCTTTGAAGCTTCTCTCCCTAATTTCTTTGTGAAAACTCATCCCGTCTCCATCTTAGTTTTACTAGATTAAGCATTTAAAGAGTGTTCAATATTTCCTCATAAAACAAAGCAAAGTTTTAGTACAGATTACCTTGAAAAGTTTCAACTACTTACGGTCATATTATAATTAATTTTTGGTCCACTATGAAATAAATTAACTAGTTTAGAATAGAATTAGAATATGCAGTTTTCTAATGGTTTTAAAATACATTTTCCTCTCATGGCCACAAAGAAGACAGACTGGAAGCTTAAGAATTGATGGAAGATATTACTTTGTCCAGTTCCAAACAGAAACCAAGAGTTACCAAACAGATATTTAGGAATGGAATTAAAGAGAACAAGAAAATAAAACCTAGGCAAATAAGCCAAAAATTTGAACTTGGATGCACTGGTAATTTTGAGTCCCAGAGTTCTGAATGAAATATGTGAAAGATTACAGGAAAATTGAATGAGGAATCTTTTTTTTTTAACAATTTGGAATATTTCTAAACCTCACATAAATGTCATCTATTTCAATCTTCTTAGCCATATTTTTAAGTTCATGTTCATTGAGTGTTTTTCCATTTTCATTTCAGAATTCAGAGGCCCTTGTTGATGTCAACTAATGGAGTTGATTCAGGTTCTAAGGGATTCAACCACTCATATTTTCTTGTGTTTTAAGTCTATATTCTCTGACCTCTCCATTCTCTTTCCACCTCCTCTCAGTTTAGGGCCTACATTTGCATAACCTATACTTCTTCCTATAGTCATCTGTATGGATAAAATCACATAGTTTCACAGCATTTATGTTTCTATTCAATATCATCTTACTAGTAATGGGGAAGCCATCCTACCGCTCTTCCCTGTTCCCAGCTCCATCCATCTGGTCACCACACGGCTTTTACATCTCCAAGTGCTGCAACTTGAAGAATGGACTAAAACAAAATAATGACTCCATTACAAGATACATCTCCTTCTCGTAAATTTCAAAGCCAGATGAGACCATTATCACCTGCTCTGATCTCCAGCACAACACAGGACTTCCTGAGAGAGATTCCTCACTTCAGGATAGGAAACAGCAGTCCTGACTCATAGCTCTGGCCCAATGTAATGATGGCCATCTCCCAAGAAATAAAAAGAGCAATCCTGTTTCATGTGTTGTTGTATGAGACTTTTGATTACTTGCTGCAGAAAATAAATGAACATAAATTTTAGGATGAGAAAATTCCAAACATATTCTCATTGCTCTTAAAAGTTTATTTCATATCAACGTTAAAAAAAAAAAAAAAAGAGCCATTATGGAGAAAATTATTATTACTGGCAAAATTGCATGCTTAAAATAGCACATCTTGTCTTTCACTCTATCATTTGATAACAAGAGCACATATATTATATCTCAACCTCATAAAATCATAGTCACTGACATTTGCGGTCTTCTTAGGACTGCACAGCACTGGTTGCTCCCTTGGGGGAGAGAAGTGACTGCCCTGTTGTTGAAAATGTCACATTCAGGGTGCAATACAGTACTCAGTAGAAGCTTAAAGGAAATGGACTTTATCACTTCTTCCAACAACTGCCTTTGGGAATTCTTCCACCAGTCTCAAAGGGACAATACCAGAGGTAGAAACTACCACCTACTGAAAGTAGAAAACCACACCCTGAAGCACCTGGCATAAGCTACTTCTCATAAACTTCTCATTCAAGTACCAGCCTGCTGTGTCTCAGTTTTACCTACAGTACTTTGGCCCAGCTGTGGGGCCAGAGAACATGTTTTTCCCAGACCAGGTCCTTTTCTCTTGCTTGCTCTCAGGTTCCCAAGGAGCTGCTCTGCCCCTCTGTGTCTGGTCATGAGCATCCCTGTGTCTGTGTAAGGCAGCCAGGGGAAGGAGCAGCTGGATCCACCAGCAGCCGTGCAGGCGTGCAAATCGAGCAAGTGTTTGGTCCGGAGGCCATTCACAGCCCCATCCTCCAGCAGCAGTTGGCTCACTCCTGGTCGAGATAGAGCATATGCTCTGCTCCATACACCCTACCTTGTGATTTTATTGCCCCAATTCACTCTGCCTACAGTGGCGAGTACAGCTCCTCAAATAGGCATTCTCTACCTCTTTTTTTATCAGTTAAGAATCCACCATAATGTTCAGAAAAGCTGAGTAACTGTACTGCTTTAAATCTCTACTAAAGAGTATATAGTGTACGAGCCAGAAGAGGGAGGAGCTCTGAGCTAGCCAATGGCTAAAATATTGCAAGGATTACCCCTGGAAAAATAAAAAGTACCCTCCAGATGCTCAGAGAAATAGGGTATGGAAAATATAGGAGAGTCTTGCACCAAGGGATGAGGGAATGTGGAAATGAACAGCCCCATGAGGTTTCAGACAACATCCACAAGTCCATCATACAGAGGTGGCATTTCCCAGTACTTTCACATGCCGATATTATTAGTCTTGCAACAGTACGATGTACATTTCTGCTGAAAGCAAATTGACAGTGATGGACTAATTCTTGCTGTTCCACACAGAAAATTCTTGAACAAAGACCTCTCCTTCGCTGCTCCAGACAGGTAGACAATTCTGTGAGGTACAGGTGAAGAGCACCTATATATCTCTGGGCAGTACTAGTATTCTTCAGGAACCTGGTTTCAGTATTAGTCAATTAGTTCTAGACACCAGAGCATGCAGAATTGTTCCCATCCAAGAGGATGGGACTAGAGACCCCCCTCATGATGAAGAGCCATGCTCCTACCCGTGCATGGACCAGATGAGGCCGGTATTTCAGGCCCACATTCCTGCCTCCTCTCCTAGCAAACCCAGCAGAAACAACCCAAGGAGACTTCGCTGCTCTCCCTCTGTGGAGAGAGGGCATTCTGACCTGGAAACACGTGCTTGCTATTACTGGTGATTTATCTTGCTCTTTCCCCAAGCTGGGTTTTCAGGATAAGTGTCCCAACCCCAGCCCCAGTCAGCCACATCCTATATCTCCCTTCATGCATGTATGTGCATAACCTGAGATTCTTTCGCAGATCTCCTTGCTCAGGCCCAGTTTCTGTTCCACAAGTTGGCATGACGGCAGAATACCAAGTAGGAGGTTTTGGCTTGTGTGTAGAATTTGGAGAGCGGTTTTGTAGTAAGTTGCTATACTTTTTGGCTTGCAAGCCCTGGGAGCATATGGCCCATTGCTTGCAAAATGCTGATATTTTAAAATTGGGGGAGGAATAGAGCATGGCACATTTATTTTACTTCTTCAGTGCCATTATTTTTGCCAAAACCTTCCCTACCACACTATCCTGGATCATGCTGTTCTGTCCATCTTTAAAGTGAAACCTCCACTAACTAAAAAGTGGATGCTGTAAGATAGTCTCCTAAAAGGCCTGAGAAAAATAGTCTTTCTCTACTCAATGTCCAATATGAAATGCTGTCAACTCATAGCTAAAGTGAATGAGCAGACAATGCAGCAGTACTTCTACTCATTCTTGAACTCTTTGCAGCTGGCCTTGCTCATACTTTCAGCAAACATCTCTTCTTTTCCAAGCAATCAAAACTTTATGGACTGTTATTTCCTTCCTCTCGACTTCCCAAGAGCTAACACCAGCATACTCGAGATGCTGTAGACTTATCATTTCCACCTTGAACTAGTGGTTGACCTGAAGAGAGAGATGCCAGGAAATGAAATAGAGTTTTTAAGTACAGGCAGAAGAACAGTGCTAATCCAAGCGCAGCTCTGCTAAACCATTACAGTAGCTGTCAAAATACATCTGCATTTTTTTTATGTCTTCCCCAAGGCAATTAATAATGTCGAAAAGCACAACATTTTGGTTTGGAAAAAATGAATAAACCAGCAGATAAAGGTGATCTGAAAGATATTAATTTACTTGAAATTTGAAAATGTTTTTGGTAAGATCCCTCATAAAATACTATTAAGGTAAATACATAATCACAGGGCTAGAGATGAAGTCTTCGTTAAGGATTAAAAATGGTTTAAGTAACAGAAAATAAAGGGTCATAGTAAATAACTTCCTCTGCGAATGGAAAGAGGTTAATGGTTGGGTACCATTGTCATCTGTGACCAATTTTATTGACTATCCATGCAAAAGACTCAAAGGAGACAATGTAGATGGACTGGGGATACTTGAGTGATGCCATCTTATTTTTCTAGACCTGGCTCTGCAATCTTTCTTCACACAAATAAAGCCACTGAACCTCAGTGGGCTCTGTGTGTAAAAGTTACTTGGATAATCCCCACAGTACTTTCAGGGATTGAATTTGGTTAATAATAATTATGAGAGAGTGTGAAGAACTACAGATGCATTGCTGGTAAATTGGGAATTGTGATGGCAAGTTAACTGAGTTAAGGATTACTTGAGCAGTTCCTGTTATAAAAACTCTATAAATCTTTTCATAAACACACGGAGTCACTTATCTGTGGGGTCTTTTAGGAACAGAAAATGAGGATTCCCGAAAGGTAAATTGTGACGGACCCAGTTCCACCTACCTTAATTACTCTGAACAGTTGTTTAACATGCAAAGACCTGTTTGTTTCAGGGCATTATGTAAGGGTGCAAGAATGAAAGAATCATCACTTAATGTTTGTCTTTCATAGAGCAGAAATTAAAAGCTGAAAAATAGGGTGAATATACTGACAAATCGAATGTGGAAAACCAGAACATACTATAATGACATTATATATAAAAAAAATTTCCTTTCTCTAATTTACTTTTTAGCTTCATTCCCTGAAACACAACTAAGAGATATTTTATATTGGAAATGTCCAGAAAAACAAAGTGTTCAGGGATAATAATGACACATAATCTCTCTTCTTCATGGAATAATCTCCCTGTCATAGTGGTAGAAGCCTTATCCTTAGAGAAGAGCTAGCAAGAACCTGACTGAGGAATTCAACATGATGGACAGGGAAAACCATTCAATGAACAGTTAGCATATGCCATATCCTGCAGGAACGCAGCCCTTCTATTATCTGATGGCTCTTGCTGCAGCAGAAATCAAAGATGTCTTGGATTATCTAGGGGAAAAAAAAGAGAGAGATGCTTTGTCATTAAGCAAATAAGGATGGGCATATTTCCGTAACCTGATCTGTAGGTGGTTTACACCTAATACATTCAGGAATGAGCTCAGGGTGTCAGAACAGATGAATTGAATGCCTTCAACAGGTCACTCCAGTGCTTCCCAGCCTCCAGGTCCTCCTAACACACTCACCAAGCTGTTATGATGCTTAATTAATTATAGTAGCGGCTCATTTACCAGACCTGGGGATTTCTGATTGAAAAGTACCAGAAAAGTTCAAACTATGGTATTATTTTCAAGTGTAAAATCCTAATGACTTCAGCAGCTTTTCACTACTCACTGGGCAGCCAGTGAGTGGCTGGAATTGACAGCTACTGGCTGCCTTATTACCACTCACGTATCCATGGAAATGGATGACAGATTTGCAGAAACAACAGGAAAGTTTTTAAAATACGACTTTGCTCCGTAATAGCAAAAAATAACCACACTAGAAGACGTAAATTTCAACAGAGGAATTCAAAGCACTTTCCATGGTTTGCTCCCTTTCCATGCAACTCCTGCGAGCAAAGCAAAAAGCTGGGAGGAGATGTTGCAGCCCCACTATGACATGGAGCCAGGTCTGAGACGTAGGAAATCAGCAGCTGCTCAGTAGCACAGCACTGCAGTATGAGACAGGAAGTGAAGATAACGATGCCCAATTGAAACCGTGGCCTCAATGGAATTATCTGGTGTGGAATTTGGCCCAGGTAGTGCACTTCGCACCCCCGCTCTTTGCAAAAGCCTTACTGCTGGTGTTTTTGCTGATCCATTTTCTAATGTTAGGAAAGAAAAGTGAGTTTTAAAGCAGCAGAAGCTGCAGAGGCACAACTGAGTAGCTCTGGCCACATAGCCAAGTGCTAACTATAAGACCCAGGCCTGAAAATCATGCCCTACTTTAGTATTTGTGGAGCAAACGAGAATGAGAACCTTCAAAGCACAGAATCATTCAAATTATCCCTGCCGTTAGGCTATACAAACTCTTCAACCTCCACCCTCTTATGCACTACTATGGGCCAACGGTGGAAATAAGAGAATAATTGAGTTTCCATGCTCTCCTCCCCTTCCCCAGTGCCTTACTTCCTATAAGTCCTTTACAGTGCAAGAGTGTGCAAAAGATATCATCTTGTGTGCATCTTGTAGCATAATTGAATCAAGGTTGTTTAGCACTAATAAGGTCTCTCTGGAGTCCAGATGTTTGATTTATGCATTGTTATACAGGAGAAGGGCAGCCCACATTTGCACAGCAGCAGACACTTAGCCACTCCCTTGGCCAGCCCAGGGGTGTTGCAGGTGCAGCTGCTACTGACCCAGGAGCTACAAGCGATCAAACAGCTTCCCTTCATTATTGTATCTCATCAACCAACACCCTTTCCTCAGTGGTATATCTCTCTGTATATACCGCCAGACTATTTCACGACTTGCTTTGTAGTTTTCCTTTACTAGTGCTGCCTCATGTTCATTTTCTATCATCCTCCTGTTATTCTTCTCCTGTCTGAAAAACTGCTAACCCTTCATTTTCGTTAATTTACTTCTCTGCCTGATCACAGGCATTAAAGATGAGACCACAAAGGTCATTATACCTTCAATTCAATCAATTAATTTAACCCTCTGTAGGAGGATTAAATTAATTTTCCCTGCACATGGACTATTCACCACTTTTTAGTTATGCCAAGTAAACTAGACACTTAATTCATGGAGCAGATTGTAAGGCTGCATCTAAGCTGAAGGACCTAGAATATTCCTTCAGGTCTTGGCACCCTGCCATGCTGCACCCAGGTCTCTGCAGAAAAGGAGAGGGAGTTCAAGTGCTCAGCAGGACTGTACTAGAGCCCTTGAACAAGGAGGGAGTGTGATGCTGCATCCTGGCATGGCCTGGACCCATCAGCTAAGACCCGACCCACTGGACTACTCCTGAGCAGAAGAAAGAGTACAGATATTAGAGGAGGCTCTAAGCATGCATTACAGTAACAACTAAAGGTAGGATATCTACAACACCTGATTTTGATGAACAAATCCTCTGGAGTTCCAAACTTCCCTCATCTGTAGCTTTTGATCCTGTTCCTGTGAAGCTGGTGGATGACATTGACACCTCAGTGGAGCTACTCACATGGAGAAAAATGTGTCTCAGATTGCATTTGCCAAATCAGAACCTACTTAGTAAAAGACTAGGAGTCCTTGTGTTGAAAAGCCATCACTCATTATGTAAGTGGGAGTGAGAAGTTCTCACTGGTCACCTTCAGCTTCTTAACACAATAGTTCAGTTGCAACAGTCCTTGGCTCCTTCTCACATTTATCTTTGCATCTCGGAGACGATTGTCATAACACATTTTGCCTGCTGTACTACCAATGTGACAAAAGAAAAAACAAAACCAGTTTGCTACATCAGTTCTAACTAGCACTATATGTGTGACTGATCACTACTGGAAAATCTAAAACACAGATAAAAATCACTAAGCTTTTTTTAATGCCTGAAGTGAGCCATGTTGTAAAGGAAACCTGCAATACTAAGATAATATGAATTAAAAATAAATAGTTCACATGTTTTCAAGCAAGCAAAGCAGCATGAAAGTACTTCTGAAACAGGTATTTAAGTCCTATTAGTTGAAGGTTAGTATTTTCTTGTGCCTAATCTGTGGTTTATTTGGAGGAATACTAGACTTTTTTGTAATATATTAAATTTTTATATACTATATTTAGATCCAGAATTCTTGAATATTATAAAATTACAAGATACCAATTGTTACATAAAATAAAATTCAGTGTTGTTAGCTGTGTCCCAAAACACTTACCAAGCAGCCATCACAGAGGTAGATCAATTTCCACTGTATATCAAGAGAAACAAGATGCATACTTTAAGAAGGAATTTTAAATGCTAATGTCCAATACTAGTTAATAATATCAAGTGTAAGGGAATCAGAGAGACAACTGTTTCTAAGGTTAAAAATCATGCTAGATATACCAGACAATGAGAGGAAAAGTGACTTACTAACATTTGTGCCTGATGGTGTCTTCCTTTTCCTCCTCCAACTGAAGCTTGGGACAGCTGTTTGTCTTCAAATGCTGGAGTACGAGGACGCAAAAAAGGTCACAGGAAAGCATCTCCTGTGCAAACTAGAAATAAGACTGTCCTTTTCTAGTTAAAAAGTGTTTATGTGAATGTCAGTCTTATGAAGGAGACAAGACTAACCGAAGTGGAAACAGGAGTCTTCTCCTCAGGCATAGATTAGGTGGTAGCTTCTTGCCAAGGTGACACTGGTGCTGGCTGATATGAACCTGTTCTGTGCCAGTGCCCTTGTTCACTCTTAGACCTCCTCCCTCTCCCACATACTATGGAGATGTACCCGTTGGTAACTATTTCACATCAACAGCCATTAGCCAGATCTGCATTTTAGTATATGGCACATTCAGAGAACTGCAGAATTGCTGGGGTTGGAAGGGACCCCTTGAGATGACCTAGTTAAATCCCCTGCTCAAAGCATGGTCAGATAGAGCAGGTTGCCCAGGAATGTTGTCCAGCTCCTTTTTGAATCAGCCCACAGCCAGACACTCCAAAACTTAGCTGGGCGACCTGTTCCTGTGTTTCACAGCCCCCAGAGTAAACAAGAGATTTCTTCTTACATTTGAATGGAATTTCTTTCATTTCAGTGTGTGCCTGTTGCTTTTTCTTCTATCATGGGGCACCACTGAGAAGCATCTGTCTCCATCTTCTCTATTCACCTCCATCAGGGATTTATGCACATTAATATGATCCCCCTCAGCCTTCATCAGGCTGAACAGTTCCAGCTCTCTCAGCCTCTCCTCTATATGACAGATACTCCAGTTCCTTAATCATTTTCTTGGCTGTTTATTAGACTTGTTCCAATATGTTTATTTCTCCCTTGTACTGGAGCCTTTTTTTTGACTTTTCACATCCCTCATCAAATGCAATTCTGCCTTTAGCTTTTCTAACTCCAACACTCCATTCTTGAACAGTGCCTCTCTATTCCTCATAGGTCATCTCTCCCTGCTTCCATCTCTTTTATGCTTCCTTTCCATGTTTGAGTTTTACCAGGAGTTCATACTTACAGACCTTGTACCACCTTTGTTTGATTTCTGCATGTCAGGATAGATAATTTTTTGAACAGGTGATCCTTGAATCAGCTCTTCTGGACTCCTTTTCTCTCCAGAGCTGTATCCCACAGGATTTTTTGAAGCAGGTCTCTGAACAGGCCAAATTCTGCTTTCATAAAGCTCAGGGTTTTAATTCCACTTTTTGCTGTTCTCTCCCCTCTGGATTCACCTTGCAGTCACTCCAGCCAACACTGCTCCAACTTTCACCTACCTGACAGGTTCTCCCTTGTTTTTAGGTCTGAAGTGCCTTCCTTCAACACCCCTCAATCACCTGTGCCAGGAAGTTCCCACCAATGTACTTCAGAAACCTCCTGGATTGCTTGTGTCCTGCTGTGCTGGCCCTCCAGCAGCTCCCAGGGTGGTCAAGTCTCTCCCATGTGGAACAGAGCCTGCAAGCTTCAGGCTTCTTACAGTTTTTTGAAGAAGGCCTCATCTACTTCTTGATCACGCAGTCTGTAGCAGACACCCATCAAAATGTTGCCCACGTTGGTTTGCCTGCTAATCCTGTCACATAAAGCTGCCCCTTTAGCCCTGTGTCACTGAATGTGAGGTTCATCCTGTCCACTACACTCTGCACCCTTACTTGTGCCTGTGCTTCAATTTCTGCTCCCACTGTCACATTATCTTTGCTATTGTTGTGACTTCAATTTTCCTCAGAAAGAGATGGAAGGAACTTTTGATCAAAAACATGATTCCCCACATCACTGACCATGCCACTCTTCTCTCATTTTCCTTCAGCACTTCCTCTCATGTTATACATCAAGATTAATTTATGGATCTTCATGTATATGGCTCTTTTCTTGCTTGCATCTGCAACTACCTCTTTCTAGCATCCCTCCTTTCTGTCTTGGCCACATATCAGACTGGTTGCCCAGTTCCTGCCTTTATCTCCACAAGCGTCTGTTTCTGGTTTCTTTCCCAGTGCTCTTTAGACTCCAGGACAACCTTCCAAGTTGGCCGTTCTCTGCAAATTCAAATGGCTCCTTAGAACACACTTCTGCAAGGCTTTTCTGAAATGAGCCTGCCTACCATCCCAACAGCAGCCTAATGCCATGAGTCTTATTCACATCCTTATCACAGACCAATTCCAACAAACACCAATTTCTGAGATATTAAAAATATGGCATTTCCTTAGCAGGCAACGCAGACTTCATTTAAAGCTCTCCTTCGCCTCTGACCTCACTCACATTTGCTTTATAACAGCTTATACCCCTTTAGCAACAGTGAAGTTATTTCTGGTTTGGACGTTGTGACTTGTGATCAAAACCAGGCCTATTGCCTATCTCTAGATACAAAAAAACCTGGCCCACTGAAATGTTGCACAGTACCTTGTTCTTAAATATCTACTTGAAAGTATGTGGTTCACTTTCAAATTATTAAAGCCAGGCTATGGTAGCATCCTAAAGGACTAAGCAGGACAATTAGGTTGGTCCTTATAACCCCAAGAGTGATTAGCAACAGCCATCAGGACACTGCAACTGCTTATTGAACAAGTGAGTCAGACAGCAATAAGGACTTTTAAGCAGCCAGCAAAAGCACTCAGATTCTTCTACACGAGAAGTTTATTACAGAGCTCAGCATCTGTGTCTTGCAGCTGCCAAGTGTCCTCCATGTGTTGTTACAGCTGCTGATTCTGCTGTTAAGGAAGGGGGAGCAGAAGGATGAAAAGAGGCAGCGTCAGGAATGTTCAGTTGCTGTAAAACACTGCCAAGCAGATATTCACGTTATCTGCATGCAGAAACTAAGCCATCTAAACATGTGAGCTCACGGCTCTTTGCCGGCTGCTCTCACACTACAGAGAAATCATGTGACAAAGGCCACTAGACACTTTTCAAACTACTCCAAATACAGGATCTGCTGAAACCCTGAAGTAGCATGCCCAGCTATATCAGTTTTGTGACATGACATGCTGTAACTTGTGAGGACAGACCATAAAAGAAGCAAGAGGCTTTGGGGAGAGCCAAACCAAGGGGAAGCAAACTCACTACTTCACAGGCAAGAGAGTGAGGTGCTCCTCAGTGTCAGTCCACCACTATATTTTTAGGTACTGTCGCACCACAATTCCACATATTTCTACAAAAATAATACTGAGGTATACTATGATACAGGAGCTCAGCCACTACCTGGTACAATAAGCACATGGCTAAATTCCTAGAGGCCAAAACTAGGTCCTTTATGTCTCAGTGGCTGTGGGCACATGAGTTCCTCTCACAGAAACCATATTGCCCTGCAGCAGTGAATGATCAGTTAATTACTGCTAATTTTGGACAGCAAAAGACCATCAACATGGTCTTGGAGCAGCATATTGTGCTAGCCCTGGAGTAGACACACTTTCATTGCCAGACACATCCCAAAGGATTTGGACAGTTTTCTTCGATTTGATCGTGCTAAACTTTTATTGATCCATGGTGCCATCCAACACAGGTAGGATTATAGGATGATTCAAGTTGGGGAGGACCACAGGAGGGCATCTAGTCCAAACTTCTTGCTCACATTTAACTGCTCTCAAATAAACTTTTTCCTATGTTCCCAGGTATATACAAATGGCATTGATTTCACCTAGCTCACAGTAAGCAGCCCACTAGGCATTTCTTGCTCCATTGGGAGGTAAAGGTATGATAATTTACTTATATGTGGGCCAGGTCTTCTTGTCAGGACCAGCATACATTGAGCACAGCTTTGTTACTGAGTGGCAGGAAGATCTCTCTCTTTCTCGTTACTGTCTGAAGTCAAGCTGAGTCCATTTACCTTAAAGACACCTAAAGGCCTCTGTGATCCATGGCCTAGGAAACCCAAAGAGAGATTAAAAACAAAGAACACAGGCCAGATTGTAGCCTGGCTTTGAAGGGAGCTGAAAAGCAAAGAGCGTCCTTGGAGGAATGTCTGTAGAAATACAGCGAACAAAAGCGAAGGCTAACAGTCTTCTTAGCCTCCATTTTCTGGACCATCTCTTTTTGTTAAAAGGGTACGTTGCCCCAGTTTTTAAAAGAACATGAGGGAAAAAGTAGTCTCATGGTCTTAAGTCATGCAGCTGCCTTCCTCTGCCAGACATCTCTGCCCTCCATTCTTATGCACTCCAGCCTCAGATCTATCCCTGGCTATGGCTGCCAACAGCCATAGGCTGTGTAAGTTGTCTCCATGGGCCCATACCTGTGCTTTTAGTCTGTACATACCAGGCCCCAGGGAGCTCCTCAGCTGGGTAGCCTTTGGGGCTGTCTCTGAACGGCTTAGAAATGGGAGCATTTTGGGCTGGCTGCCCTTGCTCCTTGCCTTCCTCAGTGGGAGCTCTGCCAATACTGGTTCTTTGCCTCCTAATGGGAGAGACACTACAATCAGGACAAACGGGTAGCATACTACTCCATTCTTTCGCCCTTCTATACCCTTTCATACCTGTCCTCAATCTTTATGGATGGTATGGAGGAAGCTTGGGGTACGACTGTTGTTCCTTTCTGAGTAAGATGATGAGGTGCACTGTCCTCTGACTTGTACAGTCAGACCTGTGGAGAAGACTTATGGCAGGCTCTGTTTGCTCATGGAGTTCCATTGTCACATGTGAACAGCAAGCTGAAAGCTGTTATGCTCCAAAGACAGGCATCCCTTTGGGAGTTCAGAGTTATGTCTAAGCCCAGGAAGGCACCCAGCCATACCTTGTCTTGTCTGCCTGTAGCTATTGTCTCTGAAGTATGTCCCATTGCCCTCTTAGGAACTTGTACTGCCCTTTATTGCCAGGGATTAGCTAACGTGTGAAGACAACCAAACAGCACACTAGCTCTGGTTTGCAGGTGACACTAGAGAACTATTCTGTCCAGGATCAGTTCTAGGAGAAAATAACTGGGGAAGGACAGACCTCACCCTCACTGACAGCAGCATCCTCCTCACTGGCCTGGGTGGTTACCTGCATTCTGGGAATGCTGCAGGGAGAGGGCACAGAAGCCCTGATCTATGCTGTGCCAGGTGTCTCACTGAGACACGTGTTAGTGGCCCTGGTGTCGGCACACAGGAGTGCCCAGTGCTTTGGGTGTGCCTTGGGGATCTTGTGATGCCTGAGTGCTCCCCAATTCTCTCCTTGCACTCCTGTCTGTGGGCACATGAGGAGTGCTGCAAAGGCCAGACAAGGGAACACATCTCGTGTGAGAAACTGTGACACTGCCATGACCAGGCAGTGTAGACAAGAACCAGGGGGACTATTTACATACCATGAGTAAGGACACCCCAAAGGAAGTAGCGTGAGGTATCTACCAACTCCAGCTTATTCTTCTTGGCATTATTAACTTCAAAAAGCAGCACATCTGGGAGAAGGAGAAACAATTTTTAACAGGAGATATGAAACTGAGGTCCATGACGTTTATCATAGGAGCAAACAAATTGGTGTATTTGAGTAACTAGATGTTGTTTGGTTATTTCAAATAAAGGAGGAGGCACAAAGGTACTTTAATGGCTGTGAGTAAACTTCAAGTAGGGTGTATGTGTGTGTGTGGTCTCAAGAAAATATGAAGAATACGAATGCGACTTTTTTTTTTTTTTAAGAATTTATACAAGAAGAAGCTTCGCATTTGCCTCTAAAGACCCAAAGTCATGTCCCTATAGCTTTGCAAAGGAATTTGTATATTGCATCAGGCAGTATCGTATTAGGAAATGTTTTTAACAGTGTTTAGTGATTGAAAGTAAGATACAATAGCTTTATGACAAAGAAGCTTACGATGAAGGTCCTTCTTAATAGCTTTTATATTACTGCAAATCATGATGCTTATGGTTTACCTTTTATTAATTTAAATGAAGCACACATCAAATGACAGCTGACAGCCTATCAACAGGTTAGTTTAAACAGCTGAATATTATTTTACTTTATATTTATTTCAGCTTTTAACAGGATTTTTAATTTTAAATAGTTTTGAGGGTTTTATCCATGTAATATGGCTGGAAGGCTGCAAGATGAGAGCAATATTTAATTTACGCTTGTAAGATACGGGTATTTGGAACACATTAGAAACTGACTTTTTTGTTCTCCCTTTTAATTTTGATTCTTTCTTCACAGATGCCAAGACCAGTGCTGTCATGACAGATGGAGAGAGCTCATAGAGACATTGTACAAAAATTATTGGAGCAATGTGTCATTACCATGTAGTACCTTCAAAATGTCACAATGAAAGTAAAATTCATTGTGGAACAGGGCTCTGCCTGCAGGGACAAGGCCCCAGTTCCACTCCTAGGTGCTGGACAGCATCACAACAGTTTCATTTCCACCATAGAAAATAAGTATGCTACACACTTGCTCAAAATCACACAACCACCCACTGAGAGATAGCCTGCTGCCACTTGTCACCTATGTAATTCTGGGTGTCATTTACCTACTTTGATCATTACAGATTGTTTTAGCTCTTATGTATTTTATTTGGTAATACAGTTGAGCAAAATAATGTTATTTATGTCAGCCTCATATCAGTTATTTACTTTAAATATTTAGTTATTAGCTATTTACTTCAAAAGAAGTGTGAACAGTAGGTTGAGGGAGGTGATTCTCCCCCTCTGCTCCACTCTCATGAGACCCCACCAGAACTACTGTGTTCAGCTCTGGGGTCCTCAGCACAGGAAGGACACTGATCTGAAGGGAGTCCACAGGAGGGCTGGAACAATGATCAGAGGACTGGAGCACCTTTCCTATGAAGACAGGCTGAGAGATGTGGGGATATTCAGCCTGGAGAAAAGAAGGCTCCAGGGAGACTTTATAGAACTTTCCAGTACCTAAAAGGTCTACAAAAAAGCTGGAGTGGGACTTTTCACATGCAGTGATAGGAGAACGGGGAATGGCCTTAAGCTGAAGGAGAGTAGATTTAGATTAGATATTAGAAAGAAGTTCTTTACTATAAGGGTGGGTAGGTTTAGATTAGATATTAGAAAGAAATTCTTTACTTTAAGGGTGGTGAGGCACTGGCACAGGTTGCCCAGAGAAGCTGTGCCCATCCCTGGACATGTTCAAGGCCAGTGTGGGATGATGGATGGAGTTAAACCTAGAAGGGATTCAGAATTTTAAGGTAAAAAGCAGCTGCAACTCCCTGGATGGATAAAGGTCAATATGTTCCCCAGTACAACGACAAACATCTGCTCAGAGAAACAGAACAGAGTGTGGAACAACGTGGAGACTACGTGCCCCCTTCCATTCTAATCCCGGCAGAATGGGAGAACATTGTGGTACTGAGACCATACAGTATCTGTCTGATAAGGGAGAATCAAGATGTTCTGCTGCTGAAATCAACAACCATGTTGAACTACTTCCTCAGGTGCTAAACCACGACCACCACCCCCCTCCCATTAAATACATGAATCAGAAATAAAAGGTATTTATGACCAGAGCCACTGAAACTCCATCTAAACATAAAGAAAATAGTATAAAAGTAAGTTGGGGATACAGGGAAAGGGAGAGAAGACCTTCACTGAAACTGCTGGGATCAGTTGACAGTCTGAGTCCATCTTCTTCCCCTCCCAGAGGAATGCCTTGGGTAAGAAATATACTCTACACATGTTAAATGCTGCTTTTAGGAGCAGAGCTTTTGCTTGTGCTTGCCCCATAGCATATTAGTAGATTGCTTCGTATTAGAACTTGTGCTTGCTTAATACATGTAATAGATTGTTGTTTTAAGATATATTCTTGCTGTAGACACTATCACCGTCAACCTTCGAACCTTATTAATCTGTCACAATTTGTATTAATAAAGTTATTCCATAAACTGTTAAAGTGAGTCCTTGCAGTCACCAGCAGCGGATAACACCTGCTGCAGGACCTGCTGAAGGGCCTTAGCTCTGTTGGGTTCCCCCTAACAAGGGATGTTGAGGTACCCTCTGATCTTGTGAATCTGTTGGTGAAGGGTCTCATTACGAGACACTGATACACTGTCAGGTTCCAGGGTCTTGGCTCTCCCAGGGATACCGACAGACAAAAATCTAAACTACCACCTTTCACATGACAGTCAGGCTGGATGGGGCTCTGACAACCTGGTGTAATGCAAGGTGCCCCTGCCCATGGCAGGACAGTTGGACCTAGATGAGCCCTAAGGTCCTTTCCAACCCAACCCATTCCATGATTCTACAATAACTTGTACACTTCCAGTAATAGTAATCTATGTTAATTTCTGCAAAAGGCATAAGGATGTAGCAAAACTTTACTGTGTGCAGAAAAGCCCCTGATTAATCCTAGTAGAAGAATGAGGTACTCTTTAAAAAATGTGTAGGTCAACAATTTTGGCTAGAGGAGTTAGCCATCACAGCAGAGTCCTGTAATGGCACAGCATAAAAAACACATGCGAAAATTATGCAAGCTGTGTTAAAACACCGACTTCAGTTTCAAAGCAAACCATCAGTAGTGACACCATTTAAAAGAAGATACAGTTCCACTCACAAGTCAGAAGGTTACATTTCTTATTCTACCTTCATGTTTTTCATCCATGGAATTCTGTAACGGTTTCGCTGTCAATGGGTATTAAAATGTGTCTCTATGAGAAAGGACTATATTGTTATGTTTGGCTTTCCAGCTATTCAGACCTTTGTTAGCTGTGAGTAACCCATTAGAAAATTAATTTCTCGTAAGTATTAACATGTTTAAAAATGAACACCGGAGACAGATTAAAGACCACCAAAATTGTTACCCAGAATACAGATAGGAGCAGTGCAGTGTTTTGCGGCACACATTGCCCTTGACCCTAGAGCTTTCTCCTTGGCTCTTGGGAAGGTCAGGCTCCTTGTCTACTCAGGCATGACCCGGCATCACTGAAACTGATGGCAGAACCCTCACTAACTCCCAAAAGCTGGGTTAGAAAAACTACCATCTGTCTTTTCGTTGAAGTTGTGTGAGGGAATGAAAACAGTGACACTGTATGCAGTGGTATAGTTGCTTTCCACAAGAAAGTGGATGGAAACCACAAGCTTGTTTCACACAGCCCAACCTTCAGATGCAAACAGCTATCAGTTGCTACTACTGCTAATTTAGAGCTAAACGACTTTGTATCTCATTACGAATCAACTGCCTTCCATCTGCCTCTCCCTTGGTGAATGGTAGTATACATGATTCCTTTAAAAAGATTGAAGTATCCAAGAAATTCAGCCTTGGTAGTTTCACAGCCTTCACATCCAAACCTCAAGACACCACCGTTGGTTAGGTGATGTGCAACACGCAAAAACCTTATCTATCAAAAATTACATGGGGAAGGGAGGAAAGCAAAAACAGGTGAAAAAGTAGATCGCCATGGCAGACACACAGAAGAATCCTTCTTCCATATTTGCAGCTATTGAAGAAAAAAAGAGAGTGAGAGAATGACAATGTTGCCATAAAAACTGAAATAGTAAATAAACAGTAGAGTCATCTACTTTTCAAAGGTCCTTTGAAAACGAACTATCTGTCTAGAAGAAACAGAGACTGTTCTCCACATCAACTGGTGCAACGGAACCAAAATTTGTACCTAAGAGATTTATTGTCCAATTTCTTTCCCCCACAGATTTTCATAAAGACAATGACAACTCCAGAAGAACAACAGTGCATCAAGATATTTCAATGACTATGGAATAAATCGACCGTGCGATAGTCAGTGCAATATTGTGCGGAGGCACTACAAAGATTACACTGTTAAACTTAAAGGCTCAATCTTTCACAGTGCTGAATGTTTTCTGAAAGCTGCAGCGTTTTGGTTCCTAATGAGAACACACAGCACTACTGAGAATGAAGCCATAAGTTCTCCTAGTGTGGTTGGTCACTCAAGGTGAAATAGAGAAAGCATCTGCTCCCTGATTGTTCAGAAACTCTGCATTCTTTACTTTAGACACCAGAGAAGCTGTTTAGAGATAAGTAAGCTCTTGGACTCTGCCTGCTGTTGAAAGGCACACACATACCCTTGCATATCTCTATCATATTATTTGGTCATGGGAGAAAATGACCCCTCTTTGGAAATCTATTCAGCTGTCAAATCAACCCCTTTATCTGGTTTCATACCGTTAGCTGAGAAGACAAGGATCCTCCTATCATCCCAATTTGGTGTTAACTGATTTAGCTTTCATCAGATTTTTTTCCAAACTTGGAAGAAACCTGAAAGCCAGTTCTTTGGGGGCTTTCCAAATGAGGTCCAAAAAACCTCACTTGGCAAAACGCTTTGTGTAGGGATGTATTCAAATGTGCAGAAATGTCCCCATAAGTGAAATGATATCATGAAGTGAAATGGTGGGTGCAAAATGAGTGGTCTGGGCTATGTACATAAGGCAGCACAATTACAACTATCTGTTCTGGATTTAAAACCTGCCTTCCAGCCCTAACATGATTCTTTGGTGAGGACAATAAAAAGAGCTATAAGTGCATTCATATGTATTTATCTGAGCCCTCAAAGTACTAATAGCCATAGGAAGAGCTAGTTAGGTAAACAGTATAATTTTCTTTTGCTGAATTGGATTTGTAAATTAACTAGTGCTGCCTTAAATGTATCTAAGGAATTGTTGCAGCTTTGATACTTAGATTCCAGTTGCAGGTTTAAAGATATTCTTCTTCCAGGAGGGGCCCTGGAGACTTTTTCAGTAGCGCATTACTAACCATGATACGGATGCAAGGACCTGGACTTAAGCTAACAGAAGTGATGATGTGTGAAAGCCTTCTGCTTCATTTTGACATGGTGATACATGGGATAGGCAGATTTTGGGACAGACCATCTTTATCTGTCTGGCAGTCTAGGGACTTAAGCTGTGTCTATCACTCTGGCATTTGTGTGTGCTCAGACAGCATCTGCAGGAAACATTCTCAATTATTCTCTTAAAGTGGTCAGGGCTGGTTATCCCAAAGAGAGACCCCAGAAGAGCTTAATTTCATTTACAGAGGGGGTACTTGTGGGGGAGCAGAGAAAAGGGCGTAAGAGAAAAGTGGAATCCTGATGTACAAATTAGTACAGACTCTCTGCCTGGAGAGCTTTAAAAGGAGCCTTGGACTCTCAAATGCAGACACACTGCCTGGGCAGCTAAAAATGGTACCCTATAAGGAGTAATATTTAAAGAGATTTCTCTGGGTGCACAGCCTCACCTTGTACCACCTTGTACCTACAAAGCAAGTCTGCATCCCTCTCTGCCCAAGACATTCCCTGCCTCTCATGATGCCCCAGATGCTTGGAGGCAGAGGGACTAGCCCCTTTACTGCCAAAAACCCAACTGATCCACATGGAAAAGTTTCCCACAAGTCCTTCACAGACCAAATGAATCCCAGGCATGCTGCAGTCACATGGTTGGTCAGCACTCACTTCAACCATGCTGCTAGTGTGAAATCTTGATTTTTCACAATAAGAAAGAAATTTTACAATGGAATTTTTACGTCAGGCAAAGGTTTGAACACCTCTACCTTGACATAGTCTCCGTACATCCAATTTTTATGGGTATCTGAACAGTCCTTCTAGAATACTAATGTTCTCTGGTTCTTCAGGTGTATATTCCAAGTATCACAACCATATTTCTACTGGTATTTGATGGCTGCTTCATTTGCCAAGTACTCATATCAAATTTATGGAAAGCTATTTCTGAGTGATATAAATGTAAGAAATCCCTTTTGTTGAGACATGGTATTAATCATGTTAGTGCCTAGATTTCCGTGCCCTTAGACCAACGAGATATACTGCTTAAGTGTCCACAGTCAGTTCCTAAAAATACGCTATCTTCTGACAGATTTCATGCCTCAAAAGAGATGGGATAACCTGGTTCTTTAACGATCAGCTGTCACATCAGCATTCTCTCTTCCTTCCCTTTTCCCCTTGTATTGCCTGCACCTTTACGTGTTTAAGACTGACTGTGTGGGAAGAGTGATGTGGGAACTGCCTCATCCTGAGTGTCGATACAACTCACAGCACCAGGGATGCCACTACAGGTCAGAATCAAATCAAGGTATTGCTTAGCATTTATGTGAAGGTATTCCCAGATTAGGAGCAATGAGCACTTTCACTAATCTCCTTTAATGACAGCCAGGCCTGTCTCCTGCTATGCACAATCATATATTACAGAAAGAAGGGTGGCATGCAGACTTCACGTGAACATCCCACCTCTTTATATAGTCATGACAGGCACTTCGTGGAAAAAATGGGCTTAGCCCACCCATATCAGTTGTGCATTCTCCTGCCTTAGAGTGTGGGTTTAATGAGCAGTGAGAGAGAGGCAGGGAGGATACAGATAAACCATCAGAGTATCTCTGTGCTGGATGTGGTCCTTTCCTTATGGAAAAGACTATTTTAACAAGGACCACCTTAATGCCTTGGAGGTGCATCTAATGTCTGCTGTAAAAGAGGCACATTGTATCATATCTTATTGTATTTTATTGGACTCAGTCATATTATCTGTCCTCTTCAGTGTACGTTTACTTTCTTCTATTTTTACACTTATTAGCAGCCCATTCTGATTTTCCCATGTATGTTAATCTGCATGAGAGCCTAGAGGCTTTATTATTGCTTCACTGGCTCCTTTCTTTACCTATCTATGAAAGTAGGTCTATTGGGATCCAGATGAACCGCCCTGAGTCTGTCTCTGGTCCTCTCTCACTCATCCTCCCTTTGTGTCTCTTGTTCTTCTACAGACCTAGTGCCACAAATTTGTGAGTGAGTTCATCCCAGGCCCACCATTTAGTCAGAGCAAGTGAGAAGAGTAGATTAATTAAGTGCAAATAAATCACCCAGAAATCTATCCCCACACTGCTGCCTCAGAATGGCCTATGAATATTTTCCAAAGACTGTTCCATTAGGTCTTCACTGACTTGAATTTGGTGCTTGGGAAAAATCTGTCTGAATAAGACCTGCCAACATGATGACTAGGAAGTGACAAGGCTGCCATATCCTGCATCTGAGCTAATGCAACACACCATGCAATTGACCTGCACATGTACATCAAGTCTGACACATTCCAGAGCCATGGATCCTTGGCACAAGTCATCTCCGTATCACTTGTGCAAAGATTTTGATGTCTACAGAGATGTTCTTTCCTGTGGGATTTCCAGGAACCTCATAGTTAATCACTCAAAACTGCAAGAAAATAGTACACCTACAAGCACTGCTCTGTCACTAAAACTTATGGGCCAGGAAGGTCATATCTGATCATCTTTTGAAGAAAAAATTCTGTATTTAATTACTTCACTGGTGAAAAACATGAGAAATAGTCAAGCAAATGTCATTAAATCTCTTCTGTTTCACACTGTCAGGTGCCTGGCCTCCCACAG
The DNA here is from genome assembly GCF_003984885.1 of Neopelma chrysocephalum. NCBI lineage: Eukaryota > Metazoa > Chordata > Aves > Passeriformes > Pipridae > Neopelma > Neopelma chrysocephalum. The sequence goes on from NW_020897717.1 coordinate 10,093,113, forward strand.
CACATAGGAAACTGCACTGGTTTCTGCAAGAAATCTGACCACTGAACATGGAGAGCATCAGTCCTAACACAGAGAGTAGCTCTCTCCAGACCAGTCCAATGTTAATCCCACCAGTAAGCAGGCCAATTTGAGCCAAATATGGCTTTTTCTCTCCTTTGTTGAGACCACCTACCCAGCACAGGGCACTTAGTAGCAGCTATGACACAAAGATTTTAACCTCAGCTAACAGCAACCAGAAAGTGACAGACTCATTTTCTTATTGCCAGTCTTTTTAGGACTGAACAGGCAATTATTTCTTTGAGACTGCTTCTGTGTACTAAATTACATGGACTTTCTCCAAAGCCCAGTGACAACTCAGTAAGCTGTGTGTAAGATGGGTTACCTCTCTCGCCAACCCACAAAACTGCTCTCAATAACCTCCCAATGGTGTTGACAGACTCCAGAAATAGCCACGAACAGTGTTTTCTTACTAGAAGTCAGGTCTGGGTCATATCAGTGGGGGAGGTGAATTAAAAATGACAAGGGGAGCCATTCAGAGGGATCTCATCCCTCTCTACACACAGTCCCCAAAGGTGGTACTGAACCATGCCCCACATGGAGCCCCCTGTAAACATGAATGATCCTTTTTGAAGCTGGAATTAGAGGTGCCTGACACCTTCTGTGCTTACTGCCTCTCTAATATTTCTCCTCACATTCCTTCACTGCTAAATGAATGGCATGACTTTCTCAATGTTTTCTTTTTCCCAACTCTCTCTTACAGTTTTTATTTAATTTTAATGCAAGGGCACCAATCCTAGTTTATGTCATAATAGATGGACAACAATAGTGCAATTTAACTAAAATAACATGCTAAACAGTGCTACATGTTGATGGAGTCATGACGGATAAAATTTGGAGTGTTTTGGTGGTTTATATCTTCAAAAAAGAGCTGGCAAGTGTACAACCTGACAAATGTATTTAAGAATCTATGCCATTCAAATAATACTACCACATGTCTGTTTGGGATTTTTCCCATCTAAATGTGGGAATATGGGCACAGATTCACTTGCATACTGTGTTCTTCTAACATAAAGTGTCGGCATCGCAGAGGGTGTGTCAGTGGCAGATACACATTGCAAAGGTGACAGCCGAAATAAGTGTACATTATGTGTGCCAGGCAGTCTTTACTTGTTTATTTCACGCAAAAAGGAGGGGATCATGCTAAAAACATTCTCACTGGAACTTTTTATCAGCATGAGAAAGAGAAAAACGTATCATTTGCATTTCAAGGCATTGCTATCCTAGCTGAAGTCATCGGCAATTATGGTACAAAGAGACCAGATCCTGATGTGAGCGACAATGATGTAAAAACCCCCACTAATTCACGTCGTTTTGACTGAATTATTCTGCATTTACACCAGTTTCACTAAAATGGAAGCTGGTTCAGGGTTTCTACATAATATATACACTTTGTGTCTTTTTCTCCTATTATTTGTCACAATAAGCCACCTCCCTTGTTTATTATTTCTTATTTGTGCAATATATTCATATTCTCAGAGTCCATCTGCTAAAAGTATCCTATTTAAAAGAAGATGGCATCATTAGCTACCCTCTCTCGCTATAAAGAAAGGAGCAGTTCCCATATTTTTGCCCAGTTCAGTGGCTCAGTGGATGCACTAATCTTGCTGAACACTTCAGTTTAGATGGTATATCAATGAGGCATTCAAACAGAGCAGTTTATACACAAAAATTCTGTCTGCTTTGTAAAAGATTATCCTTTTATAAACACTCTGCGGAAAACATAAAAGCAAATAGGGGACAGCACATAGGACAGGAAAGATGTTAGAAGGGAGATTAATACTGAATGGGTCGAAATGAATGGTGCTTACCAAAACGAGGTCCAGATACTTTGGCTGCAGTGAAACATAAATAATGGGAATGACACATCGTTTATTCGGGATAATGAGTTGATCCGAAGTAGGGGCCTAGAACAAGAGATTAAAGATTAAATATCCATCTCCTGATGAATATCAGTAGCAAACTTTAACCTTTTCCTTCCAAAAGCACAATTTCTTTGAACAATCATGTCAGCACAACACAGTGAAGAAATGGGTTAAAGCAAACTTAAATCACATTCTTATCCTTATCCTGTAAGAAAACACTGCTTCATATTTTAAGACAGAGTATTGTATTTTTATTTCCAGGCTTGTAACTCTTTTGGAATAATTATATGAGAACACGAAGATTTTGCTTGATGTTTTGTATTAGAAAAATCTGGCTTTAGCATTTATTGCTTACATTTTAGTTCTCTGCAATAACTGAAGAAAGAACATGCCCATCCTGAACATTCACTTGGGTGGAGAGATAATGACAAAAAGCAGCCTGCTGGAAAAGCACAGCATACCACATGCCGAATTAGAGTCTTGAATGCAAGGAGGACTTGGAAGATGTAACAAGCTTTGGATCAGGAAGGGCTGGAAATGTAGTGAAGGGGGGAAAGGCACAGACAACTGGGGACAGCAGGCTGACTGTACTGCAGTGCTGGCAACCCATCCAAGCTGGTCAATTAGTGGTACTTCTAGCTCAAGATGCTGTACTGCAACTGAGGCAGAAGACATAGGACAAGCGGGAATCTGGATAGCTGTGGCTTGCCCAGAACTTGGAACAGAGCAGCTGCTGGATGCATGCAGCCAGCCAAGCCCCGCATTGTGGTTTTGTTGCTGATGGCTGCCTCCTGAAAGAGGGATAAAACTGGGGACAGGGGGAGGAGGGGGTGAGACTTTCAAATGACATTTAGAAAACAGCCATGCTAGAATGCAGGGGTGAGTTCAGCATGCTTTCACCTGCTTCATGGAAAGGTGTTCACAAGCAAAAGGAGCGTGTGATTTCATTCTACTCTCTAGGGAATGTGCTGTCCTGGTGCCAAACCAGCACGCATGTACAGTTGGCAGTTTCTCTGCAGAAGAAGTCTAGTACTAGAAGCTGTGCAAAAGTATCCATTTTTTCTTGGTAAATATTTGCATGCAAAACCAGATATTCCCATAGGCTTTTGCGAGGCTCTGTGAACTCATTAAAAACAAGGATTTTGGATTTGTACTGGGGGAGTGTTCATGCACAGACACACAGTTCCAATGAGGACATGGTCCTGGGGGGTGAGCTCACTGAAATGGTATCTTGAAGGACACCAAATACCTTTCAGAGGCCAAGCCCCACATTCTGCAAAATTCACATGTTGGCAACAGAACAAAAATAATTTCATTTCACACTGTCCCTTTTCACCATGAATCCAGACAGGATTTGCTGTGTTTCCCTCTCCTCTTGGGTTAGAGATCCAAGTTCCCACAGGCACCTTTCCTCATGGGCTGTTCTGCAACAGCATCACTCTACTGCCTTCATTCTAAAGTCTCCCAAAGACATTCTGAAAAACCTCCGGAAGCCTCCTGCTGCTGTATCACAGGTAATATACAGAGAATGGCACCACAAGGTCAAATAAATGCAGGTGACGGAAGAGGACTTGGGGTACTGGACTAGTAGAGGGGGCAGAGCTGACAAATCAATAGTAAGGGCATGAAAACAAGACATATGGCTGGTTATCATCACGGTCAGCCAGGACCAGGCTCTGCAGTGCTTGGCTTGCCTAGGCAGTTCCATGCTGGAGTGTGGGTTGGGTTTTCCGCTGCTGCTTGCGGTGGTGAGTGGAAGGGGAGGTCCGTCTCAGTGCCAAAGGAGCAGCCTCTGCTCTGGAGGACCAAAGCGCTGCTCTCCGGGGACATGGACCACCGTGCTTGGCTCAGCTGCTCTGCCTGTTTTCAGCACCCTGCACTGATTTCCAGCCAGACAGGCTTTTATCCTTGAGATACGAGCAGCGACTTTCCTTTTATTCAGAAAGAAGCATCCATTTTCGAGCATTATCGCAGTGCTGATAATACATATTACAAACAGCAGAGCTGTGAGGGGATGCCAGAGCCCTGCTGCTGACTGATGCCTGACCTCTAGAAAGCCCACATAACCGTGCCACACCACAGCATGCTTGCCTGCGCAATGGTGGCCATCCTGCCTGGGGGCACATGGTGTTGCAGGAGGGTCACAATCCCTGCTGCCATGTGTGCTCCTCCTCTCAGGGGGCCAAGGGCTCCTCACGCAGCAAAATACAGTAAGGTATCCCTCTAGGGTCTGCAGGGGATATTTGAGGGATCCTGCAATGAAAGTTGTTGTAGATACACACACAACAATCTAAGCGTGTTGTAGAGGAGAAAGCATGGTCTCAAAGGCCCCCACTGTGGCACAAAATGGTGACCACAAGGCTCATGGTGGCCCCAAGGCTCCTGAGGGTCTGCATTGACCTTCCTAGGGAGGAAAATGATGGTGCTGGGCCTTCCTGTCTCACTTCATGTCATCTCAGTCTCATTTCATCTCATCTCATCTCATCTCACCTCACCTCACTGCTAAGGAGGAGGAGGAGCAGCTCCCAGATGACTCCATCACAGGGCAATGAGTTCTTTACTTATGAAATACTTGTGATCCGATTTAAAATCAGCCCTCAATAATGTGAAGATGATGATCAGAGCAGCATGAGACAGAGGAAAGACTATTCCAGGAGTATTTGTCCAAATTGAGTGGGTAGAAGTGAGTTTTCCAGGGCTGCTTTCAGTATGCAACTGGAAGCTTAACTTTTGAGCTAAAATCCCTGAAGTTTTAATTCACAGAGAGATATTTGCACCTGGTTACAGATCTGAAATCTGTATTTAGGTCCATTAACTAGCAACAGTAGACAGAAGTACATCAGCAAGCCTTACCCAGACTGTTCTAGGATGGAAATGGCCTGTCTGCACCTGGTCCAGTGCAGGGAGCAGAACTAAAGAGCACCTTGTGGCAAACTGATAATGGGGCAACTAGCAAGGTCCTGAGGTATGCTGGAGGGTTTGGCAGCCAGCAGTAGAGCACATAGGGGTAAAGGCAGGCTGCCCCTCTTTCTGTCCCTCTGGGGCCAGGCAACACCCTGCCTGGCAATTCCCTTCACATCAAAGGAGCCTCTCAGAGGCCCTACCGGTGGTCATGAGGGGGCTGCAATAGCAGCGTAAAGCTGCTTGAGCAGGGTTAGCAATGTGATCACATATGGGCTTGGATTGTACCTTTCCACAAACCAGCTGTACCTCTCAAATAAATACATACTGGGCAAAGCTCAGAAATGCATCTTTCTGGAGATTATTTCCATCTGCACATCACAAAGGATATATTGATTTAGCTACACTCCTGAGATCAGAGTGGAAACACTGTATAGCCGGGAAGCAGGCACATGTGCTGCTTATCAAAGCTATACATACGGTAGAAAAGATACCAGTGTGGAAAGCAACCAGCTATATTTGCACCAGCACACAACCTGTTCTGTAATTCTCTAAAACAAAGGAAAAGGAAGTGCTGAATGCTACTGTTCCTGGGCCACGCAAACGGCATGTGAGGAGCTCACCAACCATGTGTGAACTCATAGATGTGAGGAATTTAAGTAGTTGACAATTGATGTATCTGTCAAGGATGGCCCCCAAAGCCTGTGTATTTGATTTATTTATTTGTATTCTTGGAGCTGCAGAGAAATGCAATAATCGACACAATGGAAAGAATATCCCAGATTATGAGTTCTAAGTGGAACATGTCAACAGAGCAAGGCTGTATTCTCTCTGCAAGGCTCTTTCACCCATCCACAGGAAGGACCTATTCCTCAAAATTCATGGCATCTGTGTTTGTAGAGAGTAACACAATTAAGTTCAAAAATGACAAAGCAAGAAAGTCAGTTACCTAGATCATGCAGTGCCACTGTATGCTGGCAATGTACATACCTCAAAATGGTTCAGCAACTATCAGTATAATGGTTATCTGTGGAGGTAGAGAGAACACTCTGGTCTGCTGCAGCATTAAACCTTCCTGGTGTCTCTTGGATAATGCAGAACGGGGAAAATTACTAGAGGAAAGTCACAGAATCATAGAATCATTTGTGCTGAAAGAGACCTTTAAAATCATTGAGTCCAACTGTAAACCTAGCATGGTCAAGTCCACCACTAAACCACATCCCTGTTTACTACATGGGTGTTACAGTGCCACATCTACGTCTTTTAAATACCTCCCGTGTTGCCGACTCAACCACTTCCCTGCACAGCCTGTTCCTGTTTGACAATAAGGAAATATTTTCCACAAAGAATTTTTTCCTAATATCCAATCTAAGCCTCCCCTGGCTCAACTTGAAGCCATTTCCTCTTGTCCTGTCCTGTGTTACTTGGGAAAAGAGACTGACTCCCCTCTTGCTACAATCTCCTTTCAGGTAGTTGCATACATATAAACAAGCATATATAGGACAATATATATCCTCGCACTTATTTCAGATATTGTCTGGGGTTTTGTAGATTTGCAGTTAGGCCACAACCTGCAGAAATGTCTCTGGGTGTGGGAGTAAAGGGTTATTAAGCTCCTCTCTTTTCTTACTGCCAACCACTTTTGTACCTCTCCTGTAGCTCAAGATCCCACACCCTCACCACTGAGTCAGCAGGACACAACACACACGTGATCCTCAGCCACTTCAGTGCAAAATCCTTGGGCTGAGTTTAAATGGCTGCTGAATAGTTTAAACCAAACCGCCTTTGCTGCAGAGCCCTTGCATTGAAGTCATCACACAATATGTGCTACTGCTGTTCTATGCATATCCAAAGATTTCTTTCCTTAGACAAAATGATCAGAGGAATGGAAACCCTGTCCTATGAGGACAGGCTGAAAGAATTGGGATTGTTCAGCCTGGAAAAGAGAACGCTCCAGGGAGACCTTATTGCAGTCTTTTAGTATTTAAAGGAAGCCAAGAAGAAAGACGCGGACAGAGTTTTCAGTAGGGCCTGTAGTGAGGTAATAATTTTAAACTAACAGAAACTAGATTAAGGCTAGACATAAGGAAAAACTTATTTACAATGAGGGTGGTAAAATACTGGCAAAGGTTGCACAGAGAGGTGGTAAATGCCACATCCCTGGAAATATTGAAGGTCAGTTGAATGGGACTCCGGGCAATCTGGTCTAGCTGAACATGTCTCTGCTGAATGCAGAGAGGCTGGACCTTTAAAGGGCCTTTCCACCTGAAACTATTCTATGATGTTACGACAAAGAAGCCTCATCTTGGTGGGATTTGGGCAGGAGATCGGTCAGCATACGCTCAAGAAGACGAAGGCCAAGAATCACTGGCTTTAACAAAAAAATTGGTCAAGTGCCCCCCCCAAATCAAGCCATTTTCATGTCTCCTCTACCAGTCTGAAACCCTGTACAATTAAGAGAAGCATAACAATGAAATCTTTGATGGCTACAAAAGACAGCTCCCTTGTAGAAACTGATTGATTAACTGACGATGCTGAAGTAAAGAGAGACACAGTCACTCTAAAACACACAACCATCTTCTACAGTCAAACTGAGACCACTTGCAAGTCCAGAATGGCTGGACTGAGACACAACTGAGGCTCACAGGGAAGAACTGACTCTGGATGCTTGACCTGAAGACTTCCATCTGATCCAGGTACAGACTGAACTAACCTGGGAGAAAGGGGTCATGAATCCTAAACCAACTGTTGTTTCCTCAGCACAGGGTTTGCTTGCTCTGTGGTAACTTGCCATACAGCAAAAGAGACCTACTCCTGAGCAAGAGATGCAGAATCAGGCACAAAAAATGGCATAGCTGCTTTTCCCTGGAAAATTCCACCCAACATCTGCACAGCAGCTGGATTTCCCAAGTCTATTATCTCATTTCACTGATCTGAATGAATTTGCTCTCAGAACAGTTGCAGATCTGTATATATCACTCATGGCTTGATTCCCTATGTTTTACCTGAATGAAATATTAATTAGCTACACTGTCTTCTCTCCTCCCACCACCAAATGCTAATTAATTGCAATTTATGACAGAAAAAAGTGGCACATGAATGGTTATTTTGGCCCAAAACATTCAGTTCTAAAAATCCAAACCAACTCTAGTCAATTCACAGTTTGAAACACTGATGGGGAATAAGTTCAACTTCAGTCTCATTTGTTTCATTACTGGAGGCTTAAATAAATTTTATTCTACAGATTCAGCCAGAGAGATGCATCACTGATATACTGGCCAAGCATGGACACTCTAACACATCTTGGACAGTTCCTTAATACAAGGAAGGTCACAAAAAAGAAAGTATGTCTACAGTGTTTAGCATGAAGTAAAGACACCAGGGCAGGCTTTGGCATCTTGAGTTTGCAGATTTTGATCTAAGATCCAGAGTAACTTACAACAGTAACTTTGCCATCACTGTAACTCAAAACACTTAAGCTTCCTACTGAAACGCACATACACGCTGACAAGCTCCCAGAAATAGGGTGTTTCCTATGAAGATTCAGAAGTACGAAGAATACACCCAAGACATGTATATTTCCAAGAGACAATTTATGAGTGTACCTCCTTAGGATGTACCTGCCTTAAAGGCTTAATGGTCACAAATGGCTTTAGGCTGAAATGTCACATATTTTTTCTCTTTTTTTGTTTTTTTTTTCCAACTTATTGCTGTTTGTAACCCTTACACTCTGCAAACAGAGTTGTTCAACTCTGCATTTTCTAACGGCGGCAGCCTTTCTTCTTTCTCCCTATAACAAAAATGCTTTGAAGTCCTAAACTGTTAGTTACAAGTATCCTGATATTTCCCCAGCAAGGATGTAATAGGAGCCAAAACAAGCCTCCAGGTGCCAATATTGCACCTGACAAATTAGGCACACGACTGGAAAAGGATGGGCCCATCCTTCTGCTTAATGTTCATTTCCTCTCATTTCCACATTAACAGGAAGTAGTTGGAATGGAAAAAAGGCTTTCCTTAAAGACCCAAACTATCAAAAGGCCTGGAGCTGTTTCTCCTTGCAAACAAAAAACTTGGAAGCCAGCAACATCCTATGATTTGGAGCTCATTTACAGTGACTTATTTAACCCCTACTGACGGCACGATGAACAGGATGTTATGATTTATTTAACACTTAAAGCGGGTGTGAGAACAAGGTGGATGGTGCCCTTAGATGTAGTCTTTTCATAATTTATTGCTCCAAGAGCTTAATTTTTCCTCAGGGAAGCCTTTGATAGCTGGCTGCTGCAGTGTGGTTAAGTGTGTGCATTAAGCTATAAAGCAAAAGTATTAATAATACTAAAAATAATAACTGCAACCAAAGTTATTATTTTGCATAATGACTTGCACGTATTGCTCAGCTGGAACTCTGAAGTGATATCCCCACACTGACCAAATTGATTTCAGGACATTTAATGGAGCAATGTAAAGAGTGTTGAATTTACCTTGTGAGGACTTGAGCTGCACAAACACAAAGCAAACTCACTCTTGCAAAACGCCGCACAGCTCCTGGAAGGCCACCAGAGAATCATGACAAAGCCAGTCAAAAAACCCCAAATTACTAACATCTCCTACACTGGTACCACAGGAGACTATAACCAAGAACAGAGGCACAAAAAAAATGTTATGTCTGACCGACTTTAACTGCTGCTTAATAATGTTGTAGCATCCCTCAGAGGGTTTATCTTACACCACCTTCTTTTGAATGGCCCATAATCTTTATCTGAAATACAGAACCATCCCTTAGAAACCATTTTTATGTCAAAGATACTCGGTAAAATAACGTATAGATCTCCTACCCCCCGGAGATCAGTGTTCAGCTCTTCTTCATGTCATTACATTGAAGGCCCTTGGTGACTTCAGCAAGCATGATCTGTAGGAAAGCTTGCACCTGTGGATAAAGGACTTCAACTTCGAATGATAAATACCTGTTTCATTTTTTTTCCCTCTTGAGCCTGCATGTGTGAGAGTAAGTTGTGTTTTGTTATAGACAGGCAGGTAATTCATTTCACTTTTAGGAGATGAAGTAACGATTTTAGCAAATCACATTTGTCTCTTTAATCTCATATTTCCATGCACACTGAGTTAAATGTTGTAAAACTATCAATTCTGTCAAAACCTAACAGAAAGAAAACAAGAAACCCTGCAATCTTAATGTCCAAACTGACTGGTGATTAACAGGAATTAAATGTGCAGGAATTCCAAATCTTTTCTGATCGGAGATGTCTAGATGACTTTTGTTTTTCCATAATTGTATGAGGTTCCTACATAGTATTTAAGAATCAATTATATTGCAATTGATGTAATTAACTCTAATAATCCAGTAAAAGTCAGTAGGAGGGCTATTCAAGTCAATAGAAAAGAGAGACTATATTATGAAGGTGTTATTAACCTATACAGATTTTTACTAGACATTTCCTTTTCTTACATAATAAATATACAGTGATGAGGAAGGCTGTCATTATAATTTAATGGGAACAATGGTTCATCACTTCCTTTCCTGTACAAGCCTTAACTAATTCTACATACGGTGTATAAGTAAAATGAAGTTAAATGAATCTTGCAAATTAGCTATTAATCATCCATCAATCATCTGTTGCTCCATGATTAAAATCTGTGTTGCATTCAGAGCTGGGAAAGGTATTTGGGGAGTGGCAGGAGCTGCATGTACACCTTCCAATTAATTTATTCATGCACTTCCATTTTGCATTGCCAAGGGTACTTACGGAAACCAGTCCTGAAGTCAGAGAAAGTCTCCTGAGGAAAGTTCCAGCCCTTCCCAGAATAAAGTAAACCTCTCATTTCCATATTCATAGGCATTGCTCTGGCTTTAAGCATTGTGGCATATGAGAACCTCATTCACGCTTCTGAATTCAGTCAGACAACTCATTTTGGGGAAAGAAAGCAACACTGTGAAGTCAGGGAAAGTGAGGCAGTGGTCTGCTATATGCCTTGCAAAGTGATGAAGAGAATTCCTCTGTCCAAGATCCTAATCTCCTGTCTTATGCTCTAAGTCTTTTGCACTGCTCAATGAGGCAAAAGGGAGTTCTGCTTGAATTTGGCTACTAAAATCGGGCTTTTTAGGAATTTCTGTCTTCACCTTCATCAAGCTGAGCATAAGCTTTATTACATATGGAAGACTGCATTGATCTCATTAGCAGAACTGCTTGTCTTGGCAGTAGACAAAGATCAGTTGTCTGTGCTACTGTTATTCAATATATTAGTTGCCTTCTGAGTGACTGGCTACAGGTGATCCTCTTATCTTGCATCTTGGCAGCTTCAGTCTGGGCAGCAATCCATGGCATCGTGAATCTCTCTCTCAAAAACTATAACGGACCATTGCGGGCAGCTCCAAAGCACACCCAAGTACACCCAAGTACACAGTGACTTGGTGATATACTGTGACCACGTTACTACACAGAGATGAGGTGATCAAAAGAGGTCCAGAAGAAGGTAAGGACAGTGTTTTATTTATTATGGAGTCATTTAAAATCAGAATAAATATTGAATGACCTGGATCACCTGTGCAGTGTCACTGAATTTACGCAAAGAATGAGACTGAGATTGAAGAGAGGAGTTTTGTTTATCTGCTGTCAAAATACTTTTTCAAAGATCTTGGGAAGAGGGTATAATTTTTGAAAGCTCTTCTTATACAGACCCCCCTCCACCTTTGTTCACGTGTTCACGCTGCTTTGGGTAAGACATAGTATGTGTACTCAACTAAAGAAAGAGGGAGCTGTGATGTTGCAATACATATAACACAGAGCAGTCCAGTAATGCTTTGTAACTACAGTGCTGATTTTTTTTAAATCACAGCAGTAGGGCAAGTGCTCTACAGATATCAATAGTTGCACCAGTGCTGACCTATGTTGCACAGAATGAATGAGCTTTGACTATAGGAACACAGATAGGTAACCCTGCTGACTCCTGCTGAATAAACCTATTGTAAAGCTGGCAAACAACATCCTTCCAGGGCTCTTGGACTTGTGGCTTCATCTAGTCTGGGACTCCTCAGTGTTTTACTCTTTATAACAGCATCATACTTTCCTATACTGCTAAACACAGAAGACATTTCTGATGTTCACATTGCAAGCTTCATTCGTGGCGTACTTGATTTGGTGGTGTTTGACAAAGCCTTTTCTTTAATTCAGGAGCTAGTTCTGTGAGAACAAGGACATAGATGGAAAACCAGTGCTCCATGAGGCATTAAACCTCTTTTTTTCTTGTTGTGGGCCAAAACAAAATGCCAACAGGTGTCATACAGCCCCACATACCAATAATTAGTTCACCACAGCAGGTGTATCTGACCACAAAAGCTGTTCTTTGAAAATGAGATCTTTTCTTTGGGGAGAACTGTAATACCTAACTTCCAGGCATGGGAAGTTAGGTTGCAAGGAGGTTTAAGCAGATTCTCTGCTGCAGACGCCACCCAGGGTCTGAGCTGTGCTGCCGTCACCATGTCAAAACTACCTGAGAAGCACAGGAGTGTTTTTTTGGGTATCTTTGGAACTGCAAGCCCAGGCAAACAAGCTGTGCCAAAAATGATAGACTGAGAACTGTTAAAGTACAGCAATTCAGCAGTCAAAACTTCCTTTATTTAAATCCCCAAACACCACTTAGTTATGTAATAATCTCAGTTCTTTCATGCTCCACGAGATTGCCTTAAATTGTCTGGAGCAGCTCCTCAGCCGACACAGATAGTCCCAGCTCGCAGAAGGCAGTGGAACTGGGACGGTTCCCACCAGCTGCCGCTCTGCCTCGATTGCAATTGCATTTCACACACAAAAGATGACAATAATCTACCAAAAAACCCACAAAACAAAAAAACCCCACCCTCTCCTCAGTTTGAATTATCATCTGCAAGAAAAGATTCCAGTGTTTCAGCTTCCATGGAAAATCAATACGGTCTTATCTTTATTTTATTACTAAAGAAAAAAAAATACTTGGGATGACGGTATTAGGTAGCACTGTGAAAAACAACTAAATATAGCAGTAGATCATAGTGGGTGTGAATGGAAAACAAAGGAGTCAGGAGCCGAGCTCCTGCTGCTGTTACGTCACTATAACACCCATAATTATGTTATTATGTACACTGCCCACTTCAACTATATCTGGACACTACTTATCATGATAAAAATCTGATATGACATATAATCTTGGTTTCTTTGATGAGCATTAACTTCTGTCTTCTATATTCTTTTTCACACAGACAGGATATTTGTTTTGCCTCTCTTCTACAGGAGTTTGGAAGAGGGAACATACAGGAAAAATTAAAAAGGGTGATTTAAAATCTAATTGCTGGACTAATTTTATCTTGGTGTTAAAACATGTTAAGCCACCTCTAAGGTGCTGCTGTTCACAAATTCTCCTTCTCACAAACATCTAACTCATAAATACTATTAGCTCCATATAGAAATTCATCTGGTTTAGGACATGTTTAGCTATTTAACTGCTACACTGTTTTATCCTGAGCACCACAGCTTTCAGACTTAAAATGCCCTCACATGAGGGGTAGGGTGGTGAGTGGCTCAGGCAAGCATTGGTTCGGTGTGACATGGACCCCATGGGCTTTGTGCCGCAGGAGACACATGAGGATGCCTGGTGCCAGCAGTGGGGTGGCCATCACTGCTTCCCAGCACCGACCAGGATCCCTCAGGTGTTTCGCACATCCTTTTTCATTGTTTGTGCCCCAGAAAGCAGTACTGCGAATTTCTACAATTAGACCAATGTTCGGACAAAGTGAAGTGTTTTAAAGTCCCTGGGAACCTTTTTTTCTTTTTTTTTTTAATATCTAGAAAGCAAGAGGGGAAAAAACAAACCTGGTCAAAAAAAAAAAGAAGAAAATAAATATAAATATAGTACCCTCCAAGATGAAAGAATTCTTTTTTCCTTTAGCTAAATGAATATTAAAAAAATATATATCTTATTTTATCTTCAGCCTCTTAGGTTATCCTAACTGGCTTGTTTTGCAATTCAGCAGGAAAAACCCTCAAGATATTTCTAAGATAACTGTTAAATGTCTGACTTTAATCTACAATAGAGGAAATCTGTATTGCCAACAGCTTGTTCTCAGAATTCCACCTTAAAACAGTTTTAGTACCACCAGACCAGAAGGGTTTGATGCCAAAGAGCTGTTCTGTCCTATTGAAAGCAGAGAATGGCTTCCTCTGCAATATGTACAAAGAGCAAGGAAATTTACTCAATTAATGTGAAACACAAAATGGCATCTGCCATCTGGAGATGCACACAAAAGCCACGGGCAGTCAAACACTTCTTAAGACTTTGGCATGTAAAATTAACATATTTTAAGACTTAAAGGGACATGTGAACTCCTTGTATGCAAGGATTTCATGTTTCTCACGGCAAAATAAAATACACAATAGAATATTTGCAATGTAATGTCCCTGACAAAACCGTGCTAACTACCTACAAAAATTTGCCTGTGACATCAAGGCTACCATTTATATACTGTTGGGTGGGAATTAAGCAGCTATTTATTTAAATATGCATTTTTAAACAACAGACAGAAATATGCTTTCACTAAACTTTAGAACTACACTAAAGTGTGCTCTCTCACTGAGACCTGTGTAAAAGTCTTGTTTCTTCTTGTGTGTGATAATGTGCAAACACTGGATTTATTTTTCATTGCAAAAACAGAGTGATGCTGACTAGTCAAGTTTAGTGCAGATTCAAAGGGCTCCCTTTACTCCAAGCATTTTAAAGTATTCTTTTCTTGAATAGAATGAAGAAAGTTCAGCTCCAGTGTCTGTTCCCTTTTGTGTATTAAAAAACCCATACTGCTTTAAAAAAACCATGACATATGGTATCTAAGTGGTCACCAACATAAATTATTCAACCTCTGCTCACTCCACAAATGTAAATCTAACAAAAATGCTAAACCTGAGGCCTTGCCAGCAAACTCATGGCCATGTATCTTTGATGGGGTCTTCAGCACACATTTGGCTACACAGATCTGGTCACTGCACTCAAAATTTTCACCCAGTCACCCACTGTGATATACAAATTCACCTGCTTTTTACTCTACCAGCATCCTCCATTTTGACACTCCCCACGATCACCTGAGCTGAGCCTCTCTATATTTTAGGGTACTGCCCTTTCACCCTGCCTGTTAGGTGACAGCACAGCACTGGTTTCACAAACCCTGTTTCACACACCCTGTTTCACACACTGTACTGCAGAAAGAGCGACAAAAGCAGAGGAGAGGGGAGAAATCAAATCCATTCCTGCTTAAGACTCTATGGTTCAGCAGCGATCTCCCGTGCAGTGTTGCTCAGGACGATCAGGACCATGCATAAGTCTGCCACATCTGTCTTGCAAAAGCAACCTTAATTCAGGTTTAGTTAATCGAACTTTGCAGTCAATTTCCTAACTTTCTTTAGTGAATCCCCTTTTTTTTTGTTTTGAAAAGCACCAAAGTGAACATTTCAGAATACACCAGAAAGTTGGTTCACAGGCAAGGACACCAAACCTGCAAGTACTTACTCGTGTGAATTGTGATAATGTAGCCAGTGCAATACAATGAGATGATACACAGAGCATGTATTCAGATGTGCAGGAAAAGGACAACAATAAGCTTAGCAGGGCTGCAGTATTAATGAAGAAGTGTCAGGTAAAAAAAATTCTTAAACAGTGACCCTGATACTAACTTTGCAAATTTCCTGTTTTATCATATTGACAAAGATTTGGTTTTTAAGGATTAATTTTACTGATTAATTTTTTTTTAGTCAAAGCACTCTTAGAAGTAATCTAGCAAAAAAAAATAATACAAAGCATAAGATAAAAAGTCGTCATTGCAGTACCAACATTCACATGGCCTATACATTTTGTGTCACGTTTTTATAGCAAAAAAAAAAAATGGTTCATCAAACTGTACACTCAGCCAGAAAAAGAGGGCTGAAAATGCACTAAAGCAACATTTAAATTTTATTTACTGGTTTGTTGATTTGTGCTTGCATTTTTGAGTGTGTATGAGAGGAGAAACAGAAACAGAGAGAGAGAGAAGAAAATGACTCATGCCTGACAATGTTACCATGTAAATGGTCCTAGCTGTGGGCTTCCCTGGGGGAATTTGTAATACCACAGCAAAAATCCAGCTAGCCTGCAATTACGGTGCCGGCAGCGAGTCCCTCCAGCATGAGCCATAATGTCTGGCTACAGCTGGTGGGAGCACTCTGGCTGTATCCCTGCACTGGGAGCATCCTGGGCTCTGGAAAGCAGGTGACTGGTGAGGGGCAAAGCTGCTGGACAGCCCCACACCTCCAGGCAGACAGACGTCTCCCAAAAACTGCTTCAAACAGAGTGATGCAGAAGAGAGTGTGCCTTCAAGCACAGCTCCCCTCTTAGCACATGTGATTACATTTGGTGTATGATCCCCAGTCATCCCTTCCTATAGCAGAATCCCATCTTGCAAAAGAAACCCTCACCACCACTGATGTGAAGGACTCTGTGTTAAAAATAAAAATACAGTCCTCAGCAAAACCAAGAAGGGTTCCTGGGTGAGGAACATGAACCCATGCCAGTGACAGACTTGAAGTGCAACATGACGGAGATGCTGCTGCAACCGGACAGTTGAGGGATGAGCTGGGGTTTCCAGGCATGTCACAGGGATGACATCCCACAGCTCTAGGGGCTGGGGCCGCTGAACCTGCTGCTGGCCAATCCTTGGAGTGTCACTTACATGAGCTCCAAAGTAATCTTCTGGTCCACCCTTCAGGAAAAAGATAAGATGTCATGATCAGCTAATAGGAAGTGACAAGAAGAGATAAAATGGATGGGGAGGGAGGGAAGGTTTCGGATTGAAAAGGCATTATTCTTTCCTCTAATGCCAACCCTGCTAACAATAGGGCTGAGTTAATTAATGGGCTACTTGAGCACTTTCATCCATTTTTGCATATAGTATTAATTTTTCTACAGATACATATAACATAATTAACCTATAGCTTTTTAAACAATCATACATGGCAATCCTCTCAAACTGGTGGGGAAAAACATTGTACTTTTACAGAAAAAAGAAGGATTTCAATAGGGAAAAAGACTGTGAAGAGTCTTTGTTCATCTACTCTTCCAGCCATTGCCTTCCATCTGGCATGGGAACCTATTACCAAGACATCTGAGCATCTTTCCTAAAAAAAACCAAACAAAACAAACAACCAAACACACAACTCTCCCAATTTTCTGGCTTTCCTCCCTCTTCAGAGTAGAAAATCCTATCTGTCAAGCTTAGTTCACTTGCAATTAAGAAATCTGCTTCACTCCCCAACGAAATGTTAGCATGTCACTTGACAAAGTCTCATTGAGAACAGAGAGAGTGGTTTAAGCTGGAAAACACTTGCAAAGTTTCTCCCCAAGTGCTGCTCCAATGGCACCTCTAGCTGGGGGGGGCTGTGTTCTACCCCCTGCAACCACCCCGCTGCACACACACAAAGCCTCTGGTACTCAGTCAACTCTGCAAACTTCAACAAAAACCTAATCAGAAGTGCCAGGCTTTTAAGATCATAGCCCTACCGTGATGTTAATCAGTTCAGTGGGGGAAGAAGCGTCGCTGGTGGGTACAAAGCCGCGGACAAGGGGTTGCGATCCCTGTGCAGCAGCAGTACGAGTGACAAATAGCAGCGAACTGCTGCCTTCGCTGGAGAGCCGAGCGCATACTACGGACACAAAAAGGGGCTGTAAAGAACTCGGAGCTTAACCAAGCCACAATATGTTTTGAAGCTTTTCCAAAAAGTACAAAAACCTGTAGTCAGTGTAGCTAGGCATTTCATAACAAGCGTGGTTTCTTCTGCTCGACGTATTTTCCCTGATGTATTTGTTTGTAAAGGTGGAGATAAGTATAGTAACACAATCTGTTCTTTAATATCATAGGCAAAGAAAAATCACTAGTCACTAGCTACAACAGTTTACAATCTTTGTGAGACAGCTGCAAGTATATGTTTATATTTTTATTCTAAATATCTCAAATGGAGCCTGATCCTGAAAACCCATCTTCTCTCCAATAATGCTTGTCTGCAATAATAATACCAATGAAAAGCAACTGCTGATGTAAGGAAAGAAAAGAAGGTGAGGCTCAGATTCCCTATCCAGTGCTCGTAATGATTATTTTCACTAAAGATAAGAAAGTAGACTTGTATGTGCCGTATTACAGAAACAAGCCATTCTGCCCAATCTATGATTTTGACAGTTATCTATGGAAAATGCAGACTTAAAAAACTCTTAAGAATAATTATGAGAATTCATAGCCAGAATAACATACATCAGCCTTGATTAGTTCCATGAAAAAGCAGCCTTAAATTGGTAGTTTAAAAACAGGAAAATTAGTGGTATGATTAAGTATGAATGGCTAATAAAAAGAATTTTGCTAAAACAGATTAAGGTTCAGATCAAGGTCACAAAAGGAACTGATTGAGGAAAACTGTCATTTTTGCTGGGACTCAGAAGCTGTTTTAGCAGTGCTGTTTCCTCTGAATCACAGTCTTGTAATGAGAAATTGCACTGTTGGGGTTAATAAAGACTTGCTTGGCATGTTAGTTTTCCCAAAATTTCATTTAAAACATTGTGGTCAAAGAAGAAGGAAAATTCCTTGTGTGTAAGCAGACAGAAAGCAATATAACTAAGCTAAGTAACCTCTAGTAAAATGTAAGGTGAATTTGTGCCACAGTTCCAGTTCTCATGTTTGTTGCAAATTTTCTCCAGCAAAAAAAAAAATCTGCAAGTGACCCAAAGCCCTCTTTGTCCCCATTTCTTCCAAAATAAACAGCTTCTCCTCACAGCGCCACAGCCCCCCATTAGCAGAGGCTAGGCAGAGAAGTGCTCCCCAGTTGTGACTGAGATTTGCCTTTCTGCCAGCTTCGGCCCCTCTTGGCTGTGAGTAACCTCCAGGAGGCTATGTCTCTGCCCCTTTTTCTGTCCTGATGGCTCAAGAGCTGAGCAAAGGCCTTGGATTCATAGGTATGGTCTATAATCCAGTGTTCCAAAGAAAAAGATTTACACAGAGACTTTACCCAGGCAAAGCCCATCTTCCTGCATGCAGGCACCAGCAGTCCTATGCAGCAAATCAGACAGCACCTAGAAGCTATGGGCACAACTAACCTCAAGAATTTAAGACCAGAACCAACCTTTTGCACACAGTTCCCCTCTGAAAACAACTCTATTTTCTTGTCATCCCATTTGCAGGGATCTGGGGTGATTGCTGAGGAGGTCAAAGAGCTGATGTGTGAGTGTTACCATCGCCTCACATCTTCATCTTGTCCCGAATGGTGCATAGGAGAAAGCATGGGAGCTGTGCACCCAGCTGCCCTCTGGAGGGATTTCATTTGGAGTGTGCAATTCTACACATACTCATGGGTCCAGGTTCTGCAGGAAGAACCAGCTGTTCAGTAACAAGAATTTCAGCATCAGTGAAACTGTTCAGCAATATCCTCTGCTTCATGGGTGCAGTGCTCCAGTGAAATAAATCATCATGCCTGTAAGTTGGCACTTTCAGGGGGTCGGGATTTTTACTCTTTGGGGGTTTTTTCCCTCCTGGGCTGGTACCTTGCACAAGAGAGCTGGCATGTCTGGCCTGTGATGGGAGCTGTTGCAGCCCTCCTGAGCATTGGGTTGCTGCTCAGTGGCATAAGCTATTGTTGTCACTGTAACTATCACCAGGCCTGATCGGGGTCAGCAAGCCAACATGAGAACTGTTGTATAACCCCGCAATAAAAAGACAGTCCTTGTCCCAGAACACACTCAGGCTGGTTTTCTGACAAGCTGTAACAGGTTCTGCGGCGGCACCTTTTCTGTTGCTAAATAAAGAACTTCTGTCTTGCAGAGCCTAAACCCATTGCTGAAAGATTGAAAGGAAAATGAACTAATAGGACAAAGGGGCTGTGTACGGGTTTTTTTTAACATTTGTTTGTTTTGATCTTAGTTGTAAGTAATTCACATGGAGTGAAGTGCGTTGACATGCAGAAGAAAATAAGTACTCAATTTTAGAAAAGACAACTGCTTCAGACCAAATCAAACCCAAAAAGTCAGAATCATCCAGATAAGATTACTGGGCCAGAAATCACATTTTTATTAGTACATAAAACACATGTCACTTGACAATGAGTATCTGCAGCATGGAGTGAAATAACCCTCCAGCAGCGAAGTCAATATTTAAATCAATATCTCTGGTAAGGAAAATATCTTACTCATTGATATAGATTGGATTTTTTTTCTTATGAATCTCTCAGGAGGTAAACAGCATATTTCTGTTGTAAAAGCAACTAAACAGGATTGCCAAACAGGTCTAATCTTTCCTAGAATTCAATAGCATGATGCTTTGAAATTATTAATGTTGTTATAAATACCATTTGACCTTTATGTCAGGGATGTATTTCCTTTTCAGAAAAAGGCACCTACATTAATTTGGGCCTGATGCTGCTGAGTGTGAACACAGTAACTTCAGTTGGAGCTTAGGGCACTGTGGGATGTTTTTTTACTTTATGTAGGTACCTAATGATTCAGCTACTCAAGGCTAAAATCTGTAAGAGAGGTTAGTGCCTTCACGTTAATTATTGAAACAGCCTCCATCCTCTCCAGCAAAGCTCTGCAGCAGTTCAGAAAGGCTCACAGATAGCCAGGACCAAAAGGACGGTCAGCACACAGAGTACACCCCATTACCTGGGCAAAGGGACTCCTGGGCCCTCCTCCCTGGGCCAGTGGTGTGCTTTGAGCCATTATAGATCAGTACAATATACAGTCCTGAAAGCAGAGTGCTCCCCCCTCCCAGCTTCTTGTTTTAATCAGCTTTCTGAAGTCAATCTTACTTGTTTCTTCCCCTTTTGACCCTGTGATAGTTTGGTTCCTTTCTGCAACAGAAAAAAAACCACAAAAAACCAAAACCATAAAAACCTAAATAAAGGAGGTGTAAGAATGATCCTATCCCACAGCCTGGTGGCCAACACACTTTTTAGAGAGAAAGGAGACTGTGACTTTGCACAACTTTGGAATGAGGAAAGTGTTAAATACAAATTTTCCACCTCTAGAGGAGACACCCTAACTGTGGGCTTTCCTATGAAAGATGGGAACTGACACCACCATGAGGACGTCTTGCAAAGGAAGCAGGGCTGGGCGTGGTTTTGTTGGAGCCCATAGGCGTGGGCAAAGCCTGTGTGCTGCCTCCTGAGCAATTCCTAGGTGCCCCCGTGCATACCTGCTCACTGAGGGATGGCTCTGGCAAGTACAGAAATGGCACTGTAGCACCTCGGGAGCTTGTCTCCTGAGCTGGATGATCCACAATGGCAGTTTTGTGTACAGACATCTGAAGTCAGGCTATGCTCTGCTTTAGGCTCCTAAAACCATTGGCTTATTTAGGTCCTTACAAAACTACCCAGGCACCTATTATTGAAAATAATAGTACAGCACTACCAAATGTTTTGAAATGCTATTAGATGCCTCTCTGCCCATGAAAAAGTTGTCCTTCAATGCCTTGCAGGATTGAGTCCTTACAGGCCCATTCTTCAAATAATGGGAATAACTCTGTTAGAAAATATGGGTTCTTAAAACTGTTGCCATATAATATAAAAAATAAATTAATTCAGCTCACAAAAACAAATCAGACTTCATTTCCCCAGGTTATAATCCTTCTAGAGAAATAAATTCCTCTTTCTTAAAAACACCAATCAACCAAAAGAACACAAGTCTATAAAATTAAACTACATTTCCAGCTTTGATTATTCAGCAGGGTAGGGTACACTTTTAAAGTATCAAATGTGCTTCCTTTTCTCCTTCTTTATGATTTTAAACTTCTTAAGACTTTTAATGCAACTAGTAGGACAGGGCAACACAAAGAGTGTTTTACATGTGCTTTTAACCCCTCCACATGCAGGTTGCTGAAAGAGTTCAGATCTTTGAACCATGGTAGAGTGGTGCTGATTGAGAGCTGTCCCTGTGTGGCAGCTCCTCTGATATCATTAATAGAAAGAAAGCTGCATCGGGATTAGTTTTTGTATGAGACAACAGTGTGCATAACTAAAGTCTTCACTCAAAAAGAACAACCTTGAAAGCTTCCCAAATTTTGTTTTTAAACTCTTGTCCATCATTGCTTTGGCCAGCAGGTAAGGCATGCTCTAGTCAAAAGAGAAGGAAAACTACTCAGTGAGCTAAGGAGTCACTGATTTAACCAAACCCATACTGAGCACAAACCCATATCAGAGGAACAGATCAGAGCTGAAGCTAAAATCAGCTTCCACTTTGCAGCCTTTCCTGTAACACAGTATGAATCAGAACTTGCATTTGCCAGAGTTTTGCGTTTGACTTCTCCACAGACTCAGCGATTACACCTCCTGGAGGTACAACTGTGTGTGACACCAGAATTCAATGCTGACCGAGAGCAAAGGGTTTTTTGACTCACAAGAGGCAGATTCTTCCTCAGCAGGGTTGATGTGACAAATGATCACCAATTCCAGAGTCTGCAGTTTGCTGTGAATTAATGTACCAAGGGAATTCCAATCCTGGCAGTGTCAGTCCAAGGGTGTGCATGAACACGGAGCTAGAGACCAGCTGATGTAAACTGGAATGGCTCTGCTTGCTCTGACTGACATCTGACATTCACTTTTAATTTCTGATTGGAGAATTAAGAGGAAGAGTGGGATGTCATATCTATGGCTTTACTAGTTCACAGAGGGCTGAAAGGGAACTAGCAAAATGTCTGCTAACAGAGAAACAGATGGAAATGTTTTCCCTTTCAACCTTCCCAGTTCCTTCCCAGTGGAAGGAACAGGTTGGCTAAGAGCAAGGCCCTGTGCGAAAGAGAAACACATCACACAGGCTTACACTGGAGGCAGACTATGTAACTCTTCTTCAAGGGAAAAGAGTTCCAAGTGACTTGCAGGGTATTAGGGGAGCTCCACCTAATTTCTGTAAATTTTGGCCTACAGCCTCATTCACATCAGGGTACTTCTTCAGAGCTGACAGACAGGAAATCACAATGAATCAGGGATAGCTCTCTTACTCAGCAAAGACTGTCCTGCATTGTTGAGCTTGGGAAGGCACAAATGGTTAATCTTAAACACAACCTGGCAGAAATGGGGTTTGGAAACCAGTTCACCAAATTTACACAGTGGTGTTTAAACTGAGCAGGACATTAGCTGATACTCAGTGGGCAAACTTAATGGCCAACATCACTCTATCAGCCTTTTCCCATGAAAAACCTGCACCCTAGGTGCTACCAAGTGCTAATTTGTTAAGAAAGCCTTAATTGAGTGACAGTTAATTATTGACAGATTTGAACTACTTTATCTCTCAATCAAAACCTGGCTCTGTCCCAGGCAGCAAGCAATTTACAGCCACAAAGGTAAATCTGGCCACGTGCAAGCTTTTTATGCTAAAGCGTGATAGCTCTCCCTCCCCCACCCCAAGTTTCTCCTAAAATTTCTCTCTGAAGGAGCCGATGATCCCCTGGTGATCACCAGCCCACGTCAAGGTGGTTACCCTGCTTAACCCCACTTGGCACAGAGTGGGAATTACCAAGGGGACATCCATCTGGAGCTGCCTGAGATAAGAGGTGTCCAGTGTTAATAAACAGGCTTCCTCTACACCTCAGCAGGGCCTTCCTTTTCTAAACAGTCTTCCTTTAATGTTGTAAAATGTTTTTTTCCATTTACTCAATGATCATGCCTTTGCTGCTGGGAGAGGGCTCAGGGAAAGAGTGAAGGGTGGGAGGAGAGGGAGAGGGAGAGGAGAGGACTCAGCATATGTTTCCGAATCATTGAGACACCTGGTTTTTAAATGAAATTGCTAATGCTAAAAGTTCTCCCAGATTAGCTATTTTGCTTGCCATATGTACACACACAACTGAAGTAAGAAAAAAGAGAGAGAGAAGACAAGAGAAGAGAAAGACAGAAAAGAGAAAGAAAGAAAGAAAGAGAAAGAAAGAGAGAAAAAAAGAAAGAAAGGAGAAGAAAGAAAGAGAGAAAGAAAGAAAGGAAAAGAAAGAAAGGAAGAAAGAGAGAAAGGAAGAAAGAAAGAATGAAAGAGAGAAAGAAAGAAAGGAAAAGACAGGAAAAGAAAGAAAGAGAGAAAGAGAGAACGAGAGAAAGAGGAAAGAAAGAAAGAAAGAAAAAGAGAGAAAGAGGAAAGAAAGAAAGAAAGAAAGAAGGAAGGAAAGATGGGTGGAAAACTAATGTATTACAGTAGCAGTAGTAGTAACCGCAGCAGTATCACAGTCATTCACTGCAATATGTCTAAACATTCATAAATGTTTTATGCATCCTAAAATGCCATGTACAAGGGATATGGCATCCCACTGAGGTTAATGAATGAATGAGTTGCCCTTGAAGGTTAATTTGCACAAACAAAAGGTCAAGGGACATCTTCAAAACAAAATATTGATTAAAGCAAGTTAAATGTTTTGACTTGAAGGAGACATGAAGGATTAAAAAGCAAAATAAAGCAGTATGGATAAGAAAGGAACAGGAAAGAAAAAAACATCACCCCCAGACACAAAGGAAATGGTAGAAAACATATCTGAATCAGCTAGTCATCTGCTAACAAGCTGTAAAGATTTCCAATGACAAGTTGTCACATTAGTTTAGTGAAACTGAAGCAGCACTTATCCCTTTTCCTGTGCTTAATCTCTCCGCGAGCTGCACAGAAACATGCTACCACGTTTAATAGGATTAGTTTAGTTCACTTTCTCCTCTCTGGAGGTTGTGACGTTTTTTGTTGTTTTGGGGTCGGTTAATTATTGTATTTTTTAACAGTTCCATTTTCTTCAATACCAGGTTCTTGAATTAATTTGCACTCTGTTGAATCACCTAGGTTGCATTCACTCTCCAGGTTAAAGGCATTTTCTTCCAAAGGTTTTCCTTTCGAAAGGAGGAGCCAGGCAAAGGGAAGTAATGAAAGGCTCTAAATTCAGCAATTACACACATCAGGCACCCGGTTCTTCTCTTTCTCACAGACATTGATGATGCTTTATTGATATCAGTACAGTTATTTTAATTCATATCAGCATAAGAGCAGAATGAGACCTTTGTGGCTGTGGGGTGTTCTTTTTATGCACGAGCATACTTGGACCTTCCCCACCCCTGGAAAAAAAAAGAGAAAAGAAAAAAGAGAATAAAAAAGAAAACCTGATATGTATTCGTAGCCCTGTTCCCTCATTTAGTTGGAACAGACATAGCAAGGAAAACGATCAAAGAAAAGGCAGTTTCAACAATATACCCCTGTCACTTTCAATTTTGTTGTCAGATTCCAAAGGGGCAGAGGAATCACCCATGGTCATGGGCACAATGCAAAAGTTTTCCTAAGTTTCTTCCATCTGTTTTTTTTTCCCTTAAAGAAATAATGCAAGCACAGAAAGCTGTCAGCTCGCAGCAAAACTTTTCAGAAACACCAAAATTTGGAGTATTTTTTTCTGTTGGGACAAACCTTGCAGCTGAATACGGAACTGACAACCTGCATATTTGGAGGACATGTAGCATTTTGACTTGAAGCTTGTGACACACACCAAGCATTAAGCAGAGGGGCAGGAGAAGAGAACCCACAAACCTGAGCACACTCAGGCTTTACATCCAAACTTTGTGAACACAGATTATTTTTTGTTTGCGTCCGAAACACCCATAACTCAAAAAATAAATAGTGTGAATACCTTATAATCTATTAATGGCCAAGAAGAGGACCTAGTGGGTACTGTAGAATCTATTAATTACTAGGAAAAAGACCCAGGAATTCTAGAGGAGTTTGCAGACAGACTGGAATCTAACAGGTCACTAGTGGGGACCACACTTGCAGTCGGCCAAGGGACTGGGGGCTGCAACGGATAGAAACAGCCACACAACCACACACACCAGCCAGAGGCTGTCCTGACACAGCCTAAGCCACCAGGCCCTGAAGAAGGCACCAGAGATGGCTTTGCTTGCTACAAATCCTGAACATGAGCTGCTGGCATGGACCCTTTTTGAAGGATTAAATTTTTGAGGAAAAAGAGCTATTCCTCCACCTCTAAAATTTGGGTGATGGGTGGGGAATTACTTTTACTGCTGAGCTTTGAATCATCAGCTTGCATTCCTTAAGGGGCTGTCTATCCTCCAGGATTAAGAGAGTCTGGAGCACTCAGTGCCTGAGATGGTGGACGAGTGGAAAGTGTGTCTTTCATTCCAGTTGGGCTTACTGGTATGGCAGGTCGTAAGGCCGATGTGCTTAGACTTGGAAAAGTAGCAAGACATTGGGCTGGAGGAACATAACCTGCAAGCAGATATGGAAAGGAGCAGCAGGGTCGAATGATAGTAGGACCTGCGTACAAGGTGCCCATGGTTGGGGCCAGGCTGGCTGCCACTGCTCTACTGTGTGACCTTGGGGACACCACTTCACTTGCAGAGCCTCAGTTTCTCTTTTGAGTAAATTTACAGTGGTTGAAGTTAAGGAGAGCCCCGGTGCTGACAAGCTCAGTGTCAAAGGCAACGATTCATTAATTTGCATTTGCACAATTCAGCTTCTTCTCTACGTGTGCCTCGGTGTACTCTAAAACAAAAACAAACCAAAACAAAACCAAAACAAAACAAAAACCAAATTAAGAAAGGAGGGGAAAAAAAAGGGGAAGAATCCAAGCGAGTCATTCCACTGCCAAATTTAGCCTATCTGCCCCTGCGTCCAGACACACTTCTGCACCCTTGTCCTGCAGTCCCTGCAGCACTTACAGCTACACCGGCAGACTGAGCGCGGCACCCTGACCAGCGCAGGCGGGGACCTGTCCCGGGCCGTGCCGCCCATCCGCGCCCGCGGAGCCTAGCGCAGCCCCGGCCGCTCTCGTCGGGCCGCCCCGGCCTCGCCGCTCCCCGCGGAGGGCCCGGTGATCCTGTTTCTAAAGGTGTCACGTTAAAAGCACTCGCGGCACAGCCGTCCCGGCTCGGAGGGGCTTTCGCAGGGCCGGGAGGGCTCCGCGGGCACCGGGCAACGATGCGGGGCCGCCCGGCGCTCGGACTGCGGGAGGAAAGTGACGGCAGGGGAGAGTCCCAGGACGCGCCTCGTTGCACCGGGGATTCGCGGTCACTAACAGCGCTGGGGTGGCCAGCGCCGGCCCCGGGCCAGGCCTCGGAAAACGGCACGCCAGGGCTTGTGAGGTTGCCGGAGGGGAGCGGGTCTCTCCGCTGCACCAGGGGCCGGGAGGACCGCGGTGAGAGCGGCCAGGCTCCCAACCGCCTGCCCGCCGCGTGAGCCCCGACGTGCCGGGCGCCGCGGCCCCGGTGGGAAGCCGGCGCTGCCGGCGGCCCCCGAAAGGTTTCGCCTCGCACCGGTGCCACGCTCCAGGGCGAGTGTTACTGGCTGCATCTCCTAGTGATCCGCCGGCCGGACACAGGCAGGGACATGTAATTTTTTAACTCGGAGCAGCTCCCCAGCGGCAGCTCCGGCAGCGCGGCGGGGCCCCGTCTTAGTGATCGGCGGCGGGTGGTCTGTCGCGTTACCCATCCACTCGCGTTAGTGACCTCACTCCCCGCCGCGGGGAGACACGCGTTTCGCCACCACAGGCAGGGCAGGTCTGGCGCCGGGGGGCGGGTTTGCTGTCCAGGCCAGCTCCCAAACTTTTGCCGCGCAGGGCAACCCTCTCAGCGCGCCCTGCTGTCCGCACCCACGCGCGGAGGTCTGCTCCGCGACTCTCCTAGGCTCTCCTATAGTGAGACAGATCCTCACAGTGGAAGCTGGGACAAGCGGAGCAGCTGCCCGCGCCAGCAGCAGCAGGGTGGGCAGGGGGCGAGGCGCGGCCCGGCCCCTCGCCGCTGGCAAAGAGTGGCGGCTCAAGTTTTGACAGGGGCCACCCGCGCCTGCCCTGCTTGTCCTCATCCCACTGGGGCTCTTCCCTCCACGCGGGAGTCCCTCTGCCACCGGCCCGGGCACCGCGCACGACGGCCGCCCCGAGGGGCGGGCGGACGGGCCCGGAGAGGCAGCGCCGTCCTTACCTGCCGCTGAGCGCCCTGCAGCAGTCCGCTGCCGCCCGGCCCTCTGCAGGACGTTATTCCCTCTCTCTGGTGTATTCCCCGGCCGCCCGCGAGCCTGAGGCTGTTTCCCTTCGTGCAGCCTCGCCTCCCCGCCGGCAGCGACCGCGCAACCCTCCGCGGCAGCCGGGGCGGGGGTGCGGGTGCTCCCTGCCCTGCACCTCTGAAACCCGCGCTCACGGCGGGACAACGCGCGCCCGGCAAACTTCGGTCTGGATCGCAGCCCGGACCTGCCGGGAAGATCCACTTTTTATCTCTCAATTTTTTTTCCCCCCAAAGCTTTCCAGTCGGAGCTGGTCGGGAGCGCGTTAGGATGGGTTTAAGTTGAGCGAAACTTGGTGCGTGCTGTGCAGGGCGCTGTGGCCGACAGCACTGAACACCCGTGTCCCAGCATCGCCGGTTGTTCCACGCGCCGCAACCTGATGCTCGATTTCGTGTTTATTTCCTGCCTCCCACGTGGGAAGTGCCCGCGCGGCTCCCGCTGACAGCCCCGCGACGCGCGGCGGTGAGGGACGCCGAGTTGGGGGGTGGGCGGCCATGGGCCCAATTCTCCTAAAGTTTGTGACCCACGTCGGGGGGCAGCACCCGCGAACGAGGGTTTGCTCCATCGCACGATGCTTAAAAGCGTGAAACAGGCGCACCCTGGGGCCTCGGCACACATCTGCGGAAGTCTCCCCGCATGGAAAACTTTACCGCATGGGGCACCGCAGAGCACCCCTCGCTCACGCGGGGGTGATTTTCCTAAAGTTTCTCACCCACCCCCCTCCATGCGGGGCGGATGTTCTCCGTCCCTTGTCCGTGCACGGCGGAGGTGAGGGGGGGCGCCCCGTCGGGCCGCTCCTGCCGGCGCTCCAGCCCCGCGTCCATCCGTCCGTCCGTCCGTCCGTCCGTGCCCGCTGCAGGTGCGCGGCCGCCACCACCTTCCCGCGGGGGCGGGGCGGGGCGACCCCAACCCCCCCGCGCTCCCCTCTCCTCTCTCCCCGCTCCTGCCAAGTTCTCCCCGTCCCCCCCGTCCGTCCCAAGGAGCCTCCCGATTGGGCGCCGGGCCGGGCCCACGTCACTCCGAGTGTGACGTCTAGTCTTCCTGTTTCCTTCAGCTGTGTCTTAAAGTAAATCTTGTGGCGGTGCGGAGCGCTGCTCGGCTCGGCCAGCCCAGCCCAGCCCAGCCCAGCCCTGCCCCGCACCGCTCCCGCCGCCCCCGCTCCGCGCCCGCCGCTCCGCTGCGCTCCGCGCCCGCAGCCCCGCGGCCGCTGCCCGCCCGCACTCACTCCCGCCCGCACTCCCTCGCCCTCCCTCGCCCGATTATCATATTCATCAGCGGCGGGGCTCGCCGGCTGCGCGCGCGTGTCCGCGTGTGCGTGTGTGCGTGTGCGGGGCGCGGGTGGTGTGTGTGTGCATGTGCGTGTGCGTGTCGCCCTTTCTGTCTTTCCACCGGCAAAAAAAAAAAGCGAGGCTCAGTTTCGTCGCCTTTGCACGGAGTAAGTACCCGCTCCCCCTTCGCGCCCCCTCCGTCCCTCCCCGCTTTCTCGGCCTTTTCAGGTCCTTTTTTTTTTTTTTAAATTTTTTTTTTTTTTTTTAATTCGCACTTGCTTGGGCTGCTCTAAATGGTCCGGGGGAATGGGGGGAGGGTGTGGGGGTGATGAAATCCCCAGCAAAATACTGATCACCGTTATCAAACCTGTGCTTCTTTTTCCAGGGGGCAAATTTGCAGTGACTTTATTAGCTGAGTAGTTTTAATTCCCCGGTAGATAAAGCGGTAAGGATTTGTGAGCGGTAAGGAGCCCGATGGAGCGCTCACCGTAGCCTGCCCAGGGCTGAAGAGTAAGTGACCTGCTCGTTGTTAGGTGATCCTCCCCCCTTCTCCTTCGCTCTCTCGCTGCCACCTTTTGTGGACCGCTCTTTATTTTATTCCTTGGGTTGGAGGGCAGTTTTGTGGGGACGGAAAACGCAGGGAGTATTTGGCTTCTTTTTGTTGTTCCGAGCTTCCTCCTCCTCCCGTCCCCGCCGAAGTTCCCCATCCCCGCTTTAAACTCCTGCTCCGCTCCTCCGAGCCTCCTCTTTGTCCTGTTTATTATAACTGCCTTGCTTTTTGTCTCTTCCAATTTGCCTGTCATTTGCATGTCGCTACTTCTCCTTTTTAACCCAAGCCGGGAAGGACAGGGACTTTTTATTCTTACTCTTCTTAGCCTTGCAATTACTTTTTCATTTCCAAGAGTGGGACGAGCTGCGAATCGTGGAAATGTATAGAAAATGGGATTTGAGTGGTAGGTAGCGAGCACATGAGAAGAGATCAAATGCAAGTCGCGGGATAAGAGCCTTGATCTGGGAAAAGATTAGGATTATTGGTACTTTCTGTTTGTTTGGTTGTTGTTTGTTGATTTTTTTCCTCCGGGGGGGATTTAATTCTTTCTTAGCCGTTGATGGAGATCTTTCTTGGCTTTTTCGATTTTCTGTTTAGCGGTTGAGTGACCCGGCTCACTTTGCCATGTGTTTGCACGGAGTTAAAGCGCAGGAGGGAGCGGTGCTGGGGGGCGTGGGGCCTGCGCGGAGGGGGCGCGCAGGGCTGCGCTGGGGGCGCGCGGCCCGGGATGGGGGGGCACTGAGAACGCGGGGCCCGACAGGAGCGGGCGGCCCGACGGGCGTCCGGGGCACGACTCCCCGGCACCGGGCGCTCCGCGGGGGCGGAGCGGGGCCGCCCCGGGGCCCTCGTCTCTTTGCAGAGAGGGAGAAAGTTGGGCGTACCCCCCGCGGTCGCTGCGCGGCGTCTGGCGGGGCAGGGCAGGGCCGCGGGGCCGGGGCGGGAGTGCGGGGGGCGCGGGCAGGTGCGTGGCGCTGCCCGCAGGGGCGGCGGGGCAGGTGCGCGCCGAGCGGGGCGCCTGCGGAGCGGGACGCGGGGGGTCCCGGCCGCCGCCTCCTCCCTGTGCCGGAGAAAGCCTGGGTGACGGGGTCAGCCGCGGGAAGCGGGTCGGGAGTCAGTGTCCGCAGGCGGACGCGGGAGGCGCGGCCGAGGTGGGATGGAGCTCCCGGAGGGGCCACCGTCGCGTCCGCGTGTTTGTGCCCCATCCGCGGAAGGGCAGGTACGGGGGGTATTAACTTAATGCCTTTGACAAAGTAGGGGATGTCAGTCAGGGCTGGCAGACACGGCTGCAGACTAGAGGTGCCCTTGAATGTTGGGTAAAAGTTGCCAGCACGAGCTTTGGTTACCCCTTAGTTTCCTACAGGTCCCGAGTGCTCAGCAAACCCCATGGCGTTTCTGGCTGCGTGGCCAGTGTCACCCCAAACCCTCATCCGGGTCTGGGGACGGGTGGGGAGCATCCACGTGGAAGGCATCCACGCATCCGGGGCCATTACTCGGTGGCAGAAGGTCCTGTGTTGTTGAACATGGGGTACAAAAACACGTCTGTGTCACCGCGAGGTGTAAAAGCTCAGATTATTTGTCACTTCCATTGCCTGTAGAGGTTTGGCAGTATGCAGGATGAATTATACGGAGGCAGTTTTCTTGCCCGTAGATTTGCATGTGGCACATATCCTTTATGTCTTCTTCTCGCAGTTTTTCTGTGAGTTGCCATCAATCACATAAAGTTTACGATCGCTGCAGCTCATTTAGCATTTATTTTATCTGCTTTTTGTCCAGACCTTACCTTTAGCAGCAATATCACATACTGTGAAATGTTTATTAATACTCAAGGGTAGACAGAGTATCAACATTTCAGGAGTTAAACTGTGATAAAACGTACAATGTATATACTTTTCACTAACAACTCCCTATTTTTGTAAAGTATCTTGCATTTGCTGAATGGCACTGTCAGTATATACTGCTAACTTCCCTGACAGTTGAACTCTGAGGCCTCTCAGTTTATATAATTCATCTATTTTATGTTCAGTTGATAAATTAAGGTATTCATAAGAATGGACACATTTTGAAATTGAAAAGTTTAATTTGATTCAGGGCAGAATTGTAAATCCTGCAATTTGTAGTTTCTAAATAGTGATTTATTCTGACTCAAAGTGCAGCCTAACTGCTAAATTAAGTAACTCAAGATCTGTGATTTAACGACATTGTGTAGCATGGAAAAAATAATATCTTGAAAAACTTGGGCTGAATTTGTAGTAGGAATCTTGAGAATGTTTCAGTATTGTCTCTACACAGAGGCCATGTGAGTTATTTTCTTCACGATCAGTGAAATAACAAGGACCAAACTGGCTTGAGAGGAGGAAAATGTTTTCAGTTTTCTAGTTTGAGCAGCTTGATTTCTTTTTCTCATTCAAAAAATCTGTTTTGTCAAGCACTGCCGAGCACGGTTGTGTGATGGAGGGCCCTGTATCTCCCCAAAATAAAGGCCTGAACTAGTGAGATACCGAATCCCTCCTGTTAGTGAGCTCTGTAGTTGATGGGAATTGCGGATGTTTCGAATTCACAGGAATTGCTGAATACCTTGTTGGATTGGGCCCTGGGTATCACCAAGTTCATAAGACAAGGGTTGCTTTCTCCTTTAAGGCTAAAGAGCAGGCAGCATAATTTTGAAGTAAATCAAGCTCTAATTTTTGCTGCTTCCTCTTCTTGTGGAGAAATCCTAATAAAGTAGCTACTACTGCACAAATAGTTGCTCATCGTTGCTGCCTTGTTTCAAATTCTTTGATTAGACATCTCAGCTAAGGGAGTTAGATAACCATTTCCCCAAGAAAACTTGTGTCTGAGCTGTACAAAAAGGTAGTACTTTCTCATTAGTGGCTGACGTGATTTTAGCACTGAACAGATCTATGGTGAATAGATGTCATCTGTTCTTCAAATTTTAGCTGTGGTTTTGTGCATGAAATGCTGTTGACTGGAATAATTTTCATCCTGCGCTTCTTGACTGATTCTGGCAAAGCCATACCCCATGTAATGTGTTAGAGTGAAAGATCTAAATATTTCTATTAGCAGAAGCATGTTGAATTTCTTGTGTGGTATTCGCATAATGGGCTGACATGAAGCAGGCAGATGCTGGACCAAACAGAGTAGTCAGCTTGTGAAAAGATAGGAACGGTTTCAGCTCTTGAAACTGATATCTCCTTGAATTCGTCCACGCATATCCGTCAAGTTTAGCACTTTGCTACTGTGTATTTAATGGCTGTTTAGGGTAGGCTGGGGATCTTCAAAGTAGCTGATAAGGGTGAATTTGAATTTACATCTCCTTTGCATCTCATAGGTGTATGAATTAATCTATGAGAAAGTGATCGTAGTCTTTGTAGATCAAGATGAGTTAACAAAATTGATTACAGAAATTGATTTATTTGTAGTGAGTGCAGTTAAATACCTGACATCATACTCCTTTTTAAGGACTGTTCTAGCCAAAGGTTTGGTAAGAGTAACTCTTGGAGACCTAGAAATTAATCAGTTTCCATTTAAAATGTCAATGCATATCAAATGGATCTGAAATAAACCCATGTCTGTAGCTGCTGTGCTGTTAAGAGGTTATTCATAGCTACATTGTAATCATATCTCCTTAAACAAAAGATTTGTAAGTAAATTTGTAAATAAAATACAATTGCTATGTTTATGGATGGACATAGAAAGTGCTGAGACCCTTGGTATGATTTTTAATTACATGGGCATGGAAAATGTTCAGTTTCTGAGAAAGCCACACCGTGCGAGTTGAGGTTTGAGATGCGACCCGTAAATTTAACATAAACTACGCTTGGCATGCAAGGAGAATCAAAAGTGATGTATAAACCAAATTTAACCTTCACAAATTTAAAACTATGTAACTCAGAAAGAAATGGTGCTTCTGAATATTTCTACACAGATCTTGACAACTTAAGCTATCTTTCTAACATATTTTTCTGGATAGCTGCACACAAACATTAGATGTATGAAATATAGTTTTGAGACAATGTGCAGCCAAAGTACTGGTACTACATAAAGGACACACACTTCCTAATTGTTTCCCCCCCTTCCCAAGAGTTCCTTATTTATTCAGTTCTAATCTAATCAGTCTTGAAGTCTGCCTGTCGTGGCTGGGATTTTGCATCCCGCTGTACATGCCATTCCACTTCCCTTGAGTGCGAATTGGTTTTGGTCCTCCGAGACTGAAATATTAACTGACCGTTCAATACCCATTCTGTTTTGTTGGGCTGAAGTAGAACTATTTCTCATATTTAAGCTGAAAGGCACGTAAGCCTTAAAGCTGGCAGTCTGTAGGCTCAGGATAACGCCAGGGCAAATGGGAGATGTTGCTTAATACCCAGGTTAAGTGTACGATAACTCTGATGCTTTCAGCTTCCATCGAGGGAAGGAGAGGACATCGCTCTGGAACACCTCCTGCTGCGTGTTTGCAGTGGCAGGAATGGGCTGGTGAGCAGTGGCTAGTACAGGGGCTTAGGGAGAGGGAAATGGACACTGGGGAGGAAGGATGCATGGCAATGACCTTCCAACCTGGTTCAGGACAGCCTGTTTCCTGAGCTGCTGACTCAAGGGTACAGCAAGCCCTCCCCATGTGTGTCCTTGATTGGGATTGGGCAAGAGAGAGGGAAACAGTGGTCAGGCACCTCGAATTTTCTGGGAAACATGCAAAACTTGAAACCTGTCATGAGGTTTTTGGTGTGAGTCTGGGAATGTATTGCTGGCTCTCAATCAAGCATAGCTTGACTAGAGAAAAGGAAGGAAAAGCGTGAAGGTTTTCGGTGTTGGTGGGTTTTGTTTCTGGTTTGTTTTTTTTCATGTTGGCAAATGGTATCTGTATGGTGGATGGCTTTAGAATATCTTATGTGCAGTAAGCAGGAGCTCTTTTGGTTATCTTTCAATTAGTTTAGACCACTTTCAAATGAACACCATTAGACCAAAAGGTTAACCTTGACCCTGGTTTATTCTGTGTGCCAGTGTCGCCTACATAAAAACCCTGGTGATGGTCGTCCCTTTCCACCCTCCGAGGACTTGGCCAGTTCTTTAGAAAAACAACTCTTCTGAAATCCCAACTCCTCATTTTATTTTATTTTTTTAAGATAAAGTTCTAATTGTAAGAGCCTGATTCTTCCCCTTGAAAAACTGCATTTGCGTCAATTGAGAGAAAGCAGGAGGCAGTCTTTTACAGCACATGCTACCAAGCAGGGCCTGACCCTACACATAACAGGATTTTTGTCCCCCTGGACTCCAGGGGAGTTGCTTGCAGGGTGGGATGCTCCCTGGTGTGTAGGTGGCAGAATTGGGCCCCTGCAACAGAAGTCCTTGTTATTTTATCATTATCGTGAGGTAGCTAAACTTAACTTGCTTAATGTACTTCTTGATAAGGAAAGATCTCTGAAGACAGTGACTGGATAACAGTGTAAGGCTCTGGATTCCCCATTTGAATTCATTACATTTTTGTTTTTAATATATTTTTAATCTTTTTTTGCTCTCTTGTATGCAAGGAACAGTAATGTAAACAAACATCATGTCCCTTGCATAACTGTCTCTGACACCAAATTTCTGAAAATTCTTTTAGTACATCGAGAATACATGGGCAAAGGCTGCAGAATAAATGTAATGTTTCTAAGTATTAAAAGCTTTTTTTTTTTTTTTGTCCTGGTTGCAAACTAAGCATTGACTACTGTCTTGATTTTACAGATTATTTCATGCTGAAATTATGCCTATTTGCATGGATAGTCATTCTTTAAAACTAGCCACAGATGCAGTCCTAGGGAGCACGTAGATGTTTTTACAGGTGAACCGAAAGAGATGGGAGCAATTCCAAAAAGTCTGCATGCTGCCTTTGGCAATATACCCTGTTATTGTGAAGATTGTGCTCTGTTAAGCAAATGTAAAGTTTAATATTAGATAAGCGTTGCATGAAAAATATTTTAATTTTCGTCACTGTTAAATTGTAAGAAACAGGAAAAAGTGTCTAATGCTTTATGTGCGATGTGAGTTTAGCATCACTAGTTAATAAGTCACAAATTATGTCAAGAACCTTTTACAAAATGCAAGGAAGTGTGTTATCTTTTTATGCTGTGTTCCTGGGAAACAATGAGAGTTCATATAAAGAGAAGGTATCTTCCTTTCTCACGCAGCTGATTGATGTTATTTCTTTCATCTTCCTGTATTTTTTCTCATCTTTTCTGCATGTTACAGGAAATAAGATTCTGTGTATTCAAAATGCTACATGTAAGAAGGGCTTCACTGGGCATTTCACATATTGTTCTTGGAGATTTTTC
Organism: Neopelma chrysocephalum; assembly: GCF_003984885.1. Lineage (NCBI taxonomy): Eukaryota > Metazoa > Chordata > Aves > Passeriformes > Pipridae > Neopelma > Neopelma chrysocephalum. Next base: position 10,129,117 of record NW_020897717.1, read on the forward strand.
TAAAGCAGAGAGATGTGACACTGAACATGCCTTGTTTCTGCTATGCAAAAAAATTGACATCATGTATTTTAGTGTATGAAATACAGAATATTCAGCCTTTTGTAGCGGAGCTTGCTTGGAGAGTTGCAAAAAGGGAAGGAATGTATGGGGAATTCAAAACATTGTCGTGGCTAGTCACTGGTACATGTGAGGCTGTGTTAACAAAATACATTTTGGCCTTTACTCCATCACATCTCTATAAATACTATAATCCTGACCGTATCATAAATGTTTCCCTAATGATTTAAGAGAGGTTTTCCCCCCATTGTAAGCCTGAATGCGTCTATGATTTCTTTGCCTTTCACATACACATATACCACCTTACCTACAATTATGTGAAAGTTGTTGTTTTAACCTTTGAATGTTAAAACAATATATCAGTTTTATCTCTCTTTAAAAATAAAAACTACAATTGCATTTTTACATTGCAGTTGAATTTTTTAATCCAAATTTTGTACAATTTCTTGTTTTAACAATAAATCTTAAATAAGGAATACTTTCATCTTCTTTTGTAACATGTATCTCAATGCCCTAAATTTAATCAATTGGTTGTCAGAGGCTGTGTTCTTCTAATCTACTCTTTCTTCTGAAGATAAACAGTATCATTTTAGGCATTTGTGCAAGAGAATCATATTACTGGTGCTTAAGCAGTTTTTGCTTTTTTAAATCTTAATCCATCTTAAACCAGTGGAGCAGAAATATTTAAAAATGTTTCATTTCAAGCAGAGTGCATAATAAATTGCAATAATTGTAATGTGCCATAAATCCCAGAGCCTATGCATTTTGCATTTTATTCAGGATTGAGGTCAGGAAATTTGGAGAAATTTAAAGAAAATGATTCATCAGTCCTTTTGTTCTGTTGGCCAGGGTCCCAGGATTCTTGAGCTGAGCCCAGCTGACAAGCTTTTGAAGATGGCACAATAACAGTCCAGTGATGCCTGACCATGACAGCACAGCCCTCTTAAGCAGGCAAACCAAGAGAAGAAGAGTTGACATTGGAGTGAAAAGGACGGTAGGGACAGCATCTGCATTTTTTGCAAAGGCAAGAGCAACGTTTTTTAGTGCCATGAATCCCCAAGGTTCAGAGCAGGATGTCGAGTATTCAGTGGTGCAGCATGCAGATGGGGAAAAGTCAAATGTACTCCGCAAGCTGCTGAAGAGGGCGAACTCATATGAAGATGCCATGATGCCTTTTCCAGGAGCAACCATAATTTCCCAGCTGTTGAAAAATAACATGAACAAAAATGGTGGCACGGAGCCCAGTTTCCAAGCCAGCGGTCTCTCTAGTACAGGCTCAGAAGTACATCAGGAGGATGTATGCAGCAACTCTTCAAGAGACAGCCCCCAAGAGTGTCTTTCCCCTTTTGGCAGGCCAACTATGAGCCAGTTTGATGTGGATCGGTTATGCGACGAGCACCTGAGAGCTAAACGCGCCCGGGTTGAGAATATAATTCGGGGTATGAGCCATTCCCCCAGCGTGGCATTAAGGGGCAATGAAAATGAAAGAGAAATAGCTCCGCAGTCCGTCAGTCCTCGAGAAAGTTACAGAGAAAACAAACGCAAGCAAAAGCTGCCACAACAGCAGCAGCAGAGTTTCCAGCAGCTGGTTTCAGCGAGGAAAGAGCAGAAGCGAGAGGAGCGCAGACAGCTGAAGCAGCAGCTGGAGGACATGCAGAAGCAGCTGCGCCAGCTGCAGGAGAAGTTCTACCAGATCTACGACAGCACTGACTCCGAAAATGATGAAGATGGCAACCTGTCTGAAGACAGCATGCGCTCTGAAACCATGGATGCGAGGGCCGGCGACTCTGTCAGCAGGTCGGACAATGAGATGTGTGAGCTGGACCCAGGGCAGTTCATTGACCGGGCGCGGGCCCTCATCCGGGAGCAAGAGGTAGCGGAGAACAAGCCGAAAAGAGAAGGTCCTAAGGAGAAGGAGCAAGGGCCAAATGCCTTCCACCCTGAAGGCAAACACTTGGCCGAGACACTGAAGCAGGAGCTGAACACTGCCATGTCTCAAGTTGTGGACACAGTGGTCAAAGTTTTCTCATCCAAACCCTCCCGCCAGCTTCCTCAGGTCTTCCCACCTCTCCAGATCCCACAGGCAAGGTTTGCCGTCAATGGGGAGAACCACAACTTTCATACGGCCAACCAGCGCCTGCAGTGCTTTGGGGATGTCATCATTCCCAACCCCCTTGACACCTTCGGCAGCGTCCCCATGCCTGGCGCCACCGACCAGACTGAGGCACTGCCCCTTGTCGTCCGCAAAAACTCCTCTGACCAATCGGCCTCGGCCCCACCGGCTGGTGGCCACCACGCCTCCCTGCACCAGTCCCCGCTCTCGGCCACTGCCGGCTTCTCCACCTCCTCCTTCCGCCACCCCTTCCCACTGCCCCTCATGGCCTACCCCTTCCAGAGTCCCCTGGGTGCCCCATCGGCCTCCTTCCCGGGGAAAGAGCGCGCCTCCCCTGAATCCCTTGACCTGACCCGGGAGACCACCAGCCTGAGGACCAAGATGTCGTCGCACCACATGAACCACCACCCCTGCTCACCAGCCCACCCCCCCAGTGCCGCTGAGGGCCTCTCCTTATCCCTCATAAAGTCCGAGTGTGGCGACCTGCAAGACATGTCTGAAATCTCGCCCTACTCGGGAAGTGCAATATCCTTTTCGAAAGATGAGCGATAACCTGGCAGTGGCTGGTGGGAGAGGATGAGGGGCTGTGCTGGTGCCACAGGGCTTTCCCTGGGTGCTGCGGGAGTGGGGTGCTTACAGGGTGCAGGCAGAGGGCTTGGTGAGGCCAAATAAAACGTGTGGTATTGACTGACAGCACTCTTTCAGCAATAGTGTTCATGTAAAAAAGCCACTGGCCCTCCCCCAGCCTTTTAGTCCTCCCTGTGGGGTCAGGAAGACAGCCAAGCCCACAGCCTGGGTGCCAGTGGGTTTCCCTGGGCTGGCAGGTCCTTCCCCAGGCAGGGAGGTGATAAAGGGGGCATCGCCCTCGTCCAAAAACCATTCCAGCCAGGGCTGCCTCTTTTCCCTCCTGTGCCAGGCCAACACACGACCAGTGTTAATGGTGTCATGACTGGGGCTCTCAGGGAGCCACAGTCCAGTTGTTGCTGAGACTTCAGCTCTGAAGTGCATAAGGGAAATGAAGCACAAAAGACACAGGTACTGATATATTCTGGCTGCATCAAGTTCTTTCCCCCACCCAGAGGTCTGTTACTCAGCCCGTGTGCAGCTGCCTGCTATGCATGATTAACCTCTGTTCAGCCATACACAGAAATCTTTTGTCCTAAGATACACAAAGCAAATTATTTTGGAAAGCTAGAGAGAACAATTAAATATAAAACTTCAGCTGTATTAAATTTACAGGACACTTCCCTTCCTCAAAAAAAAAAGATGATAATAAAATCTCTGTTTTTATCTCAATAGCAGGCTTTAGTTAGGGCGAAAAATCCATCTCTGCCTTTATTTAGGCATATCCAGACATAGTAATAATCTTTTAGGTTTTTTCCTGGAAACTAGTACTAGATTTTTGGTTGTTTGTTGTTTTTTTTTTTCTCTTTTAGCTCTCACACCTCCCAGGCTTTCCATCTTTTCCCCTAATGTTCTTTTTGATCAAAAGGTTTTTTATCAAAGTACAGGTGTATTGAAAGCGAATAAAATACCATGTGTGCCCAATGCTAAAGTTGAGGATTTTGCATGAAGGGTAGATTGATGACTTTTCCAGCTTTAAGACCCCAGCAGAAGGCAACAGCACAAATGCAGAGCCTCAGATGCATCTATATTCATTCCCAAGATGATGAAAGTAATTGCAATTGAATACCTGTGCCCCTACCTGAGTAATGGTAGCAATGCTGAGGAACTTTTCCCCTTTTGAGGGGTATCATGTGAAGGCAGCTGCCTGAGGCTGTGCTTCTTCACTGGTTATCTTCTAGGTGATTAATAACTGTGGTGGTTTTAGCTTATTTTAACCACATTTTCTGTAGACATCCTCAGGAAGGTCCTGTCAGGGCTCTAGACCTGCTGGTTACCTGGACTTTCCATCCCTCCCATGGTAGTGGGCACCACTGGGACAAGACATGTGCTGCAGGTCCAAAGCCTGTTACCACTAGTCTTTGATGTAACTTAGGTCAAGTCTGAGTCCAGATTGCTGCTGTCTGACCTGTGTGAGTAGGCCCATTTCTATAGGGAAAAGTGCTCTATAGTTGAAAGCACCTTCCTAAGGTCTTGGTGTTTTCAAGAGCCAGCTGGTAGTGGACATAGTGTTTGAGGCCTCTTTACCAAAAGACGATCTTGTTGAACATTGGTAGCAAGGAAATCTTCTCCTCACCATTTACATTTTACAGCAAAATAGAGGAGTCTGTCTAACTCCAGCATCACTCGGAGTTAGTGCCAATTACTTTTGCAGTTCCAAACCCAAAATCTCTATATTGAAATGCAAGCTGCAGTGCTTGGAAAGCAGTCCTGAGGTCAACAGGAGTGGCAGCTGAGGGCAAGATTCAGGCCAGGGCAGTTCATGTCTACTAAACAGGACAGTGGCATACAAATTGTTTTTGTATAAAAGTAGTTGTCCCATCCTGGGAGAGGAGTGAGGAGTCATGAAACATGGCAAGCGTGTGAACTAGGAGTAGTTCTAGGGCTGCACTTGATCCTCGCCACCCGTGGAGCATGTCTCCCCCACTCTTGCCATCTCTCCCCCTTTCTCCTGGTCCTTCTTACTGGTACTTGCTAATGGAGCTTGCTGCTTCTGCTGAAACAGGGGTGCAAGAGTCCCCTGCTGCTTCAAGATATAACCAGGGGAAATGCTCAGTGCTACAGTGATAACCTTTGTCTTTTATTGCCCTCCTTCTTTCCCTGCCATTGGGAAAACACACTGACTTTTCCACCTAGATGCTGTTGCAGGGTGCAGTTTGTTCTGGGTTTAGATACAGACCTGTTGGGACCAACAAATTTATTAAATAATGTCTCTACACGTGCACCTTAGTCTACGACACTGCTGCGGGGATGGATGTTTTTTCCTAGCAGCAGCTCGTTTGTCCAGGTAGCTTACAGTTTCTAGGGAAAGGCATGGTGTGGAGGTTGGTTGGTTTGTGGTCGCTTTTGTTTTACATGGTTGAATGTGCACGTATAGGCAACAAATTTCTTGAAAGAAGCAGATCTTTCTTCCCCGCAGAAAGCAACATCTGTTTTCCTGGACAATACAGCCAGGATGAGAACAGAAGACTAGCAGATAGAGCCAAGTTCAGGTTTTAGTAGTAAGTTAAACACTGAACTAGCCTGGTTTTTGTTTTCTTGGGATTTATTCTTTTTTTTATATATATAATAATGCCTGTAAAATGTATCTGATCGTTCTTTGCTGAATTGCAGAAGAAAATGGTTAATGTTTGTGTATGTTGCTAAACAAGATAAGATGCACCTGCAGCCTGAATTCCCATCTTGGTCATGAATGCAGGCTGTATCTTTGCAAACTAATCTGTTTAATCAAATATTAAGTTTTATTCAAATTCCAAAAGAAACAGACAGCGAATTGTTTTTCTGTATGGTCTTCCTTTGTCATGCATCCTCTTTGCATCTCAAGAAAAATAGCCTTGTTCAGTCCCAAAACATTTGCATAGATCTAAAGCACAACAGTAGTTTGTGTGCTGTTAAGACATCTGTAAAGGTGAAGAACTTTAGCATGCTGTCCCTGGCAGGAGGGCTTTGAAACATTAGTGCAACTTTCTACAATTTTGTTTATTTTTAAGCAGAATTCCAATCCAACTGGAGTAAGTTTCACAGTCTCAATATGTCAAAGCTGTAATCAGTGAATTACAACATTTTGAAATGAGGAGTTATTACATCTGACTAGAATTAAACTAATTAAACTTTTTTTTAAAAAAGGAGTGATTGTACAGCAAGCTGGATAACTCTGTGCTGTTGATAAAACCTGTGTGATGAACAAATGGTTTCCAGCCAGTCTGTTCTTCCAAGGGTCTTGAAGATGCTCTGAGATGCAGCTATTTGGAGCTTTGATGATCAAAAGTACCTGAGGTGTAACTTAAGGAGCAGCTTGGCTTTGCTAGTGCAGATTTTTTACCTGATGCAGCCTATTCTTACCCCTTTTCCCTTCAGCTAAATACACGCGTGGGCTGGAAAAGCCTGTTAGAGCATTTGTGGGGGCTCAGGCTGAGAGTAACAGAAGCGAAAGATCATCTCCACTGAAAAATATTTTTACAAAAGAGGAGCATTACCTGGGAGGATTGAAGTGCAAATGAATCAAATGCTGTGCACTGCCACCCCTGTGCTTCTCCAGTTAAAACATGCATGAGCTTGTATAGGTTTCGTCCCCATATGTTTTGTTCCCAGTCTTCCACTTCCTATTTCTTAGGGTTTAGCCATTTTTCTGCTGCTGCTGCAATAGGTGAGGCAACGTTGTGCTGTGTAAATGCACAACACTAAGACTCTCAGGTTGTTTGAACACCGCTTTAGGTTCAGCTGCAGTACACTGTTCCTCTGATCTTTTATGTTCCCGAGCAGATGTCTTTCATTAATTTATGGATTTATCATCTTTTCTTTCTGTCCTTTTTTTTTTCTTTCCCTTTTTTTTTTTTTTTTTTTACACCTGGCAGCTGGCTCAAGTTTCAGCAGTTATTGTCTATTTTGCATTACCCATAGAATTGAATGTCATCTGTCTTCACAAAGCTATAGCTAAGAGAATTGAGGCAAGCCACACGAGCTGCTGGGACAGAGCTTGTTTGCGTTCCATTCGGCACCCCTCCTCCCTTTACCTCCTTAATATTTATTTGTGCTCGTTTTCTTTCCTGGCCTTGAATGGGGCTTAGCTCGTGTTCGGTACAGCTGTATGTTTACTGAATCTATTTCATCATGAGTCATTGTGCGTGTGTAAGTATCCTGGAAACAGCTAGTGCTTTCTTGGAAGAACAGTTGCTTTTCAGCCCAAGCACTTAAAAAGGAAATTAAGCAATTGGTCAGTTCAGTTTTTTTTTCTGAAATAGCAAAGGGTTATCTAATTCTTAGCTCTTAAGTCTGTCATTAACTATTTTTTGCTATATTATTACAGATCATATCTTTTATCACAGTAAAGCGTTAACCTTAGGATCAAGATATACAGATTTGTTGCATATTTGATATTGCTTTAAGGTTGCCAAGTGCTTAAGAACAAGTATAATTTTAATAAAAAATGGATTTCTGGGAATTTGAGTCTCAGAGCATCTTTTAATACGTGTTTCATTCAATATCAATATCCTCTGGCATTAGAGCAGAAAATATTTAAAAATCCTAAATGCAGAAGGAATCCAAATGCTTAGACAACTGTCTAATATGCTTAAATCCAGCAAATATGAGAGGGTTTTTTTGAAGTTTTAAGTCCATCTTTGAGCTTGCTTTGTAAGAGAATATACACCAAACCTGATATTAACATGTTGTCAGCGTCAGAGGAATTGCAAATTAAGGAGACTCAAGATTACTTTTTTTCTCTCCTATTGGAGTTCCCTTTTGGACCCCTAGTTTCCTGAAAGGATCACATAACAAAACGGATTTCTGGCACAGAAGTTTTGATTTGTCTAAAACTCTTATCACTAAGCAATAGGTGACAGCTTGCTACTATTATTTCACTTACGTATTTTGACAGATGGCACTGCAGAGTGTAATGCTCTTTTAGACTTCTCTATCAGTCTAATGGAGGTAACTGGAGGTTCTTTCAACTCTTCTCTTGGCACAAGAAGTATGTCAGTCATAAATTATCTTCTTTGTAATCATTAAGCATCTAAAACAAAATGCAAGTTCAGCTGAGCCGTTTTCCATGTACTTCCAGATAATAAGAGGTTTTTAAACTAATATTGTCAATGCTTTTTTTTTTAAATGTTACATTTTTCTAATCTAAAAATGAACCTTGTAACTGAAATGAAGGGAGAGGGTTTCAGCAGATTTCAGGAATTAGAGAAAAGGGAATTCTGCCGAAAAAGCCTAGCTAATCAACAGTAGCCTGCTGATAAAAATTAGTCTGGGTTTCCCATCTCGAGGCTTGGAGTGAGATGTTCTGTGCTGACGTGCACCCGGCTGTAAGGCAGAAGAGGCACCTTGGCTGCAGTGCCTCTGTCAACTTGGTTGACCTTCCCCCCCACTGTAAGGTGTGAACTGAGTGAATTTTTCAACAATTGTGTTTAGGAGAAACAGTCCTTAGAGAAGCTTCTGGGAAGAACCCTTAATTGACCTTGTGGGGACCACATTGATTTTCTCCACGTGCATCTTCATTTCTGATAAATTATAAAGCCATTAATTTGCTGAGGAAATGGCAGGGTCAGCCTGCGGCACAGATGTGACCAGAGCTGTCCTAGCACACAGTTCACAAAAGAGAGCCAAGAAGCGGGGAGAAAAATCAGCAAGCCGAGATTGTTATGGTTAGCTTCACATTCCCTTGGGAACTCTTTTAGTTGCTTCTGTTTACAGATCTAAAAGGTAATGATGTTTCCAGGATAAATAGGCTGCCTTATAGGGTAAGTGGCCATTTATTGATTTGCTAGCCCACATGTATTGATTGGTTAGCCCCAAATACAGCTTCGTTCTGCAAGGAGTTAACTGTGTAAATCAGGAGGTGACAAATTTGTGGTGGGGGCATTCAGCAGCCGAGGGGCTCTGCCTATCACAGATTTCACTTTGATTTGCAAGGCAGCCACTGGAGCAAAGCAACAGCAGGATTAGAGGGAGCTACTCAAGATGTTAAAATTTATTGATGCGAATGAAACAGGTGAAATGCGCTGCCTGTATAAAACTGCTCGAAATCATGAAGTGCCTCTGATTGTCTGACATGCATTGGCTTTATTGTGTGCAAGTAGCACAACACTGAGAGAAAAAGAAACTTTAACTGGCACAGCGAAGAAGAGAGAGAAAAAAGCTTCTGATAAGTTTTCTGCGGCACATGCTTCCTGCATTTGTTTCCGTAGCAACAAGTGAACATACATATGGTACACAATCCATAAACTTGCAAGATCCCTGAGACGCAGCACCTAAATTGATAGGAAATGCAGGGTTTAAGTTACTTGGCCTCTCATCCCACATTTACCTATTTTGCAGAAAACTACAGCACAGCAATTTAACTGTTAATATTTTCTCCTGTAGTCTGGGGAACTGTAGAGTATTTAAGGGGGCACTTTGATAGGTCTGTACATTCTGAAAAATCTTTCTCAAGAAAAGAATTTTCCTTTACTAATTGAATCCTACATGCAGGAAGGCTTGTCACCGAATCACTTGAAAAAGGCCAAGCTCATGTTCTTTTACACCCGGTACCCAAGTTCCAATATGCTGAAAACTTACTTCTCAGACGTAAAGGTAAGAAAATCTCTTTCCCATGCTTTCTCCTTACTAATGCTGTATTTGCTCACAAAATGGTACTGTGTTATCATATTAGAGATTAATAATATTTCTGGGTGCATAAAGGTTACATCTGACTTCATTCACTTGTTCTTCTAGTTGAGGTGTACCCTGCTTGTGCCTGGATGAGGAAAGTGGATGTTTCTAAATTAAAAATTTAAAAAAATCCCTAAAATTTTAGAGCAAAATAAGAATAATTATTACAGTAAATTAAACGGTTTTCATTATATATCCTATGAGAAAAGGAGATTTCTGTGGTGGTAGAAATGTACTTCCAAGAACATTTTGGAGCAGTTCTCAAGTGCTCCCTTATTGTTTCTTTTCGGTTGGTTTCCTCATGTTTGTGCTTACATAAGCAGAGTGTAGAATCCCTTTCTTTCTGTCAAAAAGAAACAGTACATTGAAATTCTCCATGCAGAAGCTGCTTAAAAACAAAAGTGATGATTGTCTCTTATTTACAACTTAATTTGTTGTTGATGCAGAGTACACTGAGCATAAGGAGGATGAATAAAGTGACAGATTCAGGCCACATTATTCAAATGAGGATATGAAAGCTGTCGACATACAGCTGCATCCTCCCTCATTCTACAGAATATTAGGACCTCCTGATTTTTTTTCTAAAAGTAATTGTTCCTTCACATCAACTTGATTTTGTGTTAATCATCTAAGTTTTTTTAAAAAACACATAGATTGTGTTTTAATGATTATAATGGTATACATGGTGTCATTATCTAAGTAACTTTATAAACATTACATTAGCTTAAATTAGTTTGTTACATATCCCCCCACCCCAAACAAATTACTGAAATCCTTCTTTTAATCACTTTCGGGTTATGGTTTTTTTTTCAGTCTTAGTGGAAGATTATTCGACAGGTTGTGAACTTGGCCCAATTTCTGCTGATCAGTTCTCTTTGGTCAAGTTTCTTGGCAATGTTTCCTTTTATTTTTTTTCATTTAATGTTGCTTGCACATCTCAGTATGCTTCTGCCCCTCACAGCCGTGTCCTTGGAGGTTCCTCTTATTCAATGACATGTGCTGAGCGGATGGTGACAACATTTATAAAAAGGAGGGGGGGAAGCAATACAGCACTTCCTAGGCTAAATGGCTGGTCAAGAATCATTAAGCACACACAAAAAAAAGCTGCAAATGGCACAGCGGGCCAAGTGGAGGGTTTACTCTCAGAGTGGATCCACCTGGAATGGAAAAATTGGAGGGAGCGTTTCAGGCAACGCTGCTCCAATGAGCTGCCACAGGCAGATGTAGCGTTGGCAGTGCTGCCCAGGAGGATCCTGCTCTGGGACTACCCTGCACCTTTGCCCTACCTGTTCACATATCCAGGTATACCAAAGTGGGGATATTTTTTCCCTGACGTTTCTGCTTAATTTCCTCTTCTTAAGAAGATACGTACTTGAGTGTTTCCATGCACATGGTGACTGTCTTCTGA